>NC_079194.1:289452171-289744671 GCF_029499605.1 Hyla sarda
TGATTGGTCGGTTCTTCCAGCCATTGACACGTTTCGCAGATTCCGTAGCATTGTATGTTGAGTCCGGTTTCAAGTTACAATGGTCCAGAAAAGACCATTGTATGTTGAAACTATTGTATGTTGAGGCCGTTTTCTATAATGAAAATGTATACGGGAACCGTACTTGTAAAATGTGGTGTGAACCCAGCCTTAGACGACGAAGATTGCCATGTTGCACTTCCATGAAAGGGAACGGGGTCACCCGGTAGGTAGTCGTGGCTGCCATCAGTAGCCCACCCTGGTGGATTAGTGGCAATTTATCAGGTCGCATTGTAACCCCACTGAGCTGCGACGCAGCCATCTTTGTCTCTGTGTAGCCCCCGCCATAATAGAAAGTTCAGCGGGGGCTACACGGCGACACCCAGGAAATGGCGAGAAATCCTGCATCCATAGTCATGAAACGGAATTTGCTTTAGTTGTCGCAGATACCCAACGTCTCATTGATTTTGTGGGGTTTTTACTTTACGGAAGAATGGATGTGTCTGTTCTTCCGCCAGAATTCGGATCTGCTTCTGAGATTTCCGCGTGGAAAATCCCATTAAAATAAACGAAAATCTGATATAAGGCGCAAGCTGCCTGAATTTTCTCTGTACAGTTTTTCCCAAGCAGGGTGCCTCAGCTGTTGCAAATTCAATGCTGAGAGTTGTAGCTTTGCAACAGCTGGAGGCACCCTGGTTGGGGAACACTGCCTGCATGCTGGGAGTTGTAGTTTTGCAACAGCTGGAGGCACCCTGGTTAGGAAACACTGCCTTGGTGGTTTCAATGTATCACTGTTTTCAAGATCTTGGCTTGCTGTCAGTGAATGGAAACATTCTTGCATACCTCCATATGTCGTACACCTACTGTGCAGCAGAGGTGGTCATTTACCCGAAGTGGAAGGGCTCGTTCACACTACGTATTTTCGGAGCAGAAATCCACTTGGAAAATACGGTGCAGCAGCCTTCCACCTGACACCTTATACCCGTATCAGGAACTGTCCTCTGTAGCATTCAGCTGCTAATAAGTACTGAAAGGATTGAGATTTTTTAATAGAAGTAATTTACAAATCTATTTAATTTTCTGGCACCAGTTGATTTAAAAAAAAAAAAAAAAGTTTCCCTCCGGAGTGGGAACTTTAACCTAGCCTTACCCACGGCAAAATCTCTAAAACCAGGAACTGATTGGCAATTTCTTCTCCCCCATTGAAATCAATGGTAAAACATGTGCAACAAGTCCGTACACAACCCACAACAGAAACAAACACACTGAATACTTATTAAAGGGGTACTCCACTGGAAACCTTTTTTTTTTAATTTTTTTTTTAAATCAACTGGTGCCAGAAAGTTAAACAGATTTGTAAATTACTTGTATTAAAACATCTTTACTCTTCTAGTACTTATCAGCTGCTGTATGCTACAGAGGAAGTTCTTTTCTTTTTGAATTTCTTTTCTGTCTGACCACAGCGCTCTCTGCTGACACCTCTGTCCATGTCAGGAACTGTCCAGAGTAGAAGCAAATCCCCATAGAAAGCCTATCCTGCTGTGGACAGTTCCTGACATGGACAGAGGTGTCAGCAGAGAGCACTGTGGTCAAACAGAAAATAAATTCAAAAAGAAAAGAACTTCCTGTAGAGCATACAGCAGCTGATAAGTACTGGAAGGGTTACAATTTTTTTTAATAGAAGTAATTTACAAATCTGTTTAACTTTCTGGCACCAGTTGATTTAAAAAAATGGTTTCCAGTGGAGTACCCCTTTAACCCCTTAACGACGCAGGACGTATATTTACGTCCTGCGCCGGCTCCCGCGATATGAAGCGGGATCGCGCCGCAATCCTGCATCATATCACGTCGGTCCCGGCGCTCATCAACGGCCGGGACCCGCGGCTAATACCACACATCGGCGATGTGCGGTATTAACCCTTTAGAAGCGGCGGTCAAAGCTGACCGCCGCTTCTAAAGTGAAACTGAAAGTATCCCGGCTGCTCAGTCGGGCTGTTCGGGACCGCCGCGGTGAAATCGCGGCGTCCCGAACAGCTGACCGGACACCGGGAGGGCCCTTACCTACCTCCTCGGTGTCCGATCGACGAATGACTGCTCCGTGCCTGAGATCCAGGCAGGAGCAGTCAAGCGCCGATAACAATGATCACAGGCGTGTTAATACATGCCAGTGATCAGCATGAGAGATCAGTGTGTGCAGTGTTATAGGTCCCTATGGGATAACAATGATCAGTATAAGAGATCAGTGTGTGCAGTGTTATAGGTCCCTATGGGATAACAATGATCAGTATAAGAGATCAGTGTGTGCAGTGTTATAGGTCCCTATGGGATAACAATGATCAGTATAAGAGATCAGTGTGTGCAGTGTTATAGGTCCCTATGGGACCTATAACACTGCAAAAAAAAAATGTAAAAAAAAAAGTGTTAATAAAGGTATTTTAACCCCTTCCCTAATAAAAGTTTGAATCACCCCCCTTTTCCCATAAAAAAAATAAAACAGTATAAAAAAATAAATAAACATATGTGGTATCGCCGCGTGCGTAAATGTCCTAACTATAAAAATATATCATTAATTAAACCGCACGGTCAATGGCGTACGCGCAAAAAAATTCCAAAGTCCAAAAAAGCGTATTTTGGTCACTTTTTATACCATTAAAAAAATGAATAAAAAGTGATCAAAAAGTCAGATCAAAACAAAAATCATACCGATAAAAACTTCAGATCACGGCGCAAAAAAATGAGTCCTCATACCGCCCTGTACGTGGAAAAATTAAAAAGTTATAGGGGTCAGAAGATGACATTTTTAAACGTATACATTTTCCTGCATGTAGTTATGATTTTTTCCAGAAGTGCGACAAAATCAAACCTATATAAGTAGGGGATCATTTTAACCGTATGGACCTACAGAATAATGATAAGGTGTAATTTTTACCGAAATATGCACTGCGTAGAAACGGAAGCCCCCAAAATTACAAAATGGCGTTTTTTTTTTCGATTTTGTCGCACAATGATTTTTTTTCCGTTTCGCCGTGCATTTTTGGGTAAAATGACTAATGTCACTGCAAAGTAGAACTGGTGGCGCAAAAAATAAGCCATAATATGGATTTTTAGGTGGAAAATTGAAAGGGTTATGATTTTTAAAAGGTAAGGAGGAAAAAACTAAAGTGCAAAAATGGAAAAACCCTGAGTCCTTAAGGGGTTAAAGAGTGCCTGTCATTATAAATTTTATAATCCTCCCAGATCACGGCCCCATCATGATAAACCACCCCCTGCCTTTATTTTTATTATTTGTTAGTTTTCTACCTGGGAGTTGTAGTGTTGCACCAACTGGACAGCCGACAGCTGCTATAAACAATATCCTTTTGCATCTATGCATATTTATCTGCTTGGAGTACAAGCCCCACCGTGTCAGGGCAGACTGAGAGTTGTAGTTCCCAAACAGTTGACTCATTAAAGGGGTTATCCAGAGCTAATTTCTTCTAAAAACAGCACCACACTTGTTATCAGGATGTGTGTGGTATTACAACTTGTCTCCATTCACTTTATTAGGAATCAAGTGCAATACCACAAACAACCTGAGAACAGGTGTGGTGCTTCTTTCGGAAGAAATCAGTTCTTTTTTTCTAATCCTGGGTAACCTCTTTTAAAGGGGTACTCCACTGGCCAGCGTTCGGAACATTTATTTCCAGGTACTGTGTGCGCGCGCTTTGGGGGTCAGCCACGCCCCTTCAATGCAAATCTATGGGAGGGGGTGTGACAGACACCACGCCCCCTCCCATAGACTTGCATTGAGGGGGCGTGGCTAACCCCTGCAGCGCACGCACACAGTGTTCAGAACTAAATGTTCTGAATGCTGGCCAACCCCTTTGGTGGAAATTTTTTTTTTTAAATGAACTGGTGCCAGAATGTTAAACAGACTTGTAAATTACTTCTATTTAAAAATCTTAATCCTTTCAATACTTATTAGCAGCTGTATGCTACATAGGTAATTCTTTTCTTTTTGAATTTCTTTTTTGTCTTGTCCACAGTGCTCTCTGCTGACACCTGACACCTGTATCAGGAACTGTCCAGAGAAGAAGAAAATCCTCATAGCAAACCTATGCTGCTCTGGACAGTTCCTGACATGGACAGAGGTGTCAGCAGAGAGCAATGGGAACAAGACAAAAAAAGAAATTAAAAAAGCAAAGAATTTCCTCTGTAGCATACAGCTGCTAATAAGTACTGGAAAGATAAAGATTTTTTAATAGAAGTAATTTACAAATCTGTTTAACTTTCTGGCACCAGTTTATTTAAAAATAAAATAAAGGTTTCCACCGGAGTAACCCTTTAAGTATGTTTTAAAGGGGAACTCTGGTACTAGACATCTTTTCCCCTATTCACAGTATAGGGGATAAGATGTCTGATTGCAGGGGCTCCCAGCGGTCGGACCCACCGCGATCTTTGGCCTGGCAGCCCGGCGTTCTGATAGTTTATGCTCCTCTTGTCCACAGGATGTCTAATACTGGAGTTCCCCTTTAACACAGTCTTTTTTTCTTGCTTTGATCTCCCTGTGAACCAGAGGTCATCATGTCTATGTCACACCTGTACGGCAAAGATGAGGACAGCGATGGGGTGGAGATGGAGAGCTTCCAGATCACCGACTGGGACATACAGAACGAGTTCAACCCAAACCGCCGGAAGCACTGGCAGACAAAGGAAGAAGCCACGTACGGCATGTGGGCCGAGCGCGACTCCGATGATGAGCGGCCGAGTTTTGGTGGCAAGAAGTAAGTGTAGCTGCGGTGCCCATAAGAAGCCCCTCTCTGGGTTGTGTGACCTGGAGCCATGTCCTTGCAGTATACACAGCACCAGACCGAAAATATTTTTGGGTTAAAGCGCACATCCAGTGATGGCTCGAGCCCTAGACTTGTGCAAGATTATGTGCAAACAATCTGTGAATTTGGCGAAAGTCTCATAGACTTGCATGGGACTTTCTTAAAATCTGTAGACTGAAGGCCAGTAGTCTCGGGCCGCGGCATAAAAATTAACTTCCTCCCTCACTCTGCTACACACAGCCCAGAGCAGTTCAGTGTGAGATGAGCTAAGATTGGTTAAGGCTGCACACACATCCTCAGCACTTCAGACTGCAGTTGATGATTTTGGACTTCTGCCAGGCCAGCAGGAGTGCAAAGTCTGTGGGGAGGAGGAAATGTGCTCTAGACAAGTAGGGAGACACCTAGTGGCAGCTTTTTTAAGCACAAAACATAGAACATTTCTAATTTTTTAAACAAAGATTTTTTATTTACCATAAGGAGTGCAATAGCGAAAATTTATTTTAATGACAGTACCCATTTAAAGGGGTACTCTGGTTTTGAAAAACGTATCCCCTACTCACAGGATAAGGGATAAGTGTCTGTCACGCCTCCTCCCATAGACTTGCATTGAGGGGGTGTGATGACATGAGGGGGCGGGGCTATGACGTCACGAGCTCCCGACTCCAGCGTTCGGAACAGTTTGTTCCAAACGCTGAGCAGCGGAGTACCCTTTCAAATTTTCGTGCCGCCGCCCAGGCCTTGCACGAGACTACTGTCCTTCAATCAGCGGATTGAAGTTTTGTGCAAGGGTCTGGCGTTTTTTCAAAACCGGAGTACCCCTTTAAAGGAGTCTTCCCTTCACAGGCATTTATTTCATATTCACAGGCTTGAAAAATGCAAGTCCCAACTCAGGGACCCTAATTTATGTAAAAAATGGGCGTCTCCCAAACGCTTCCACCTGGTAAGATAGGCATATAAAGCCTTACACAACTGTGTTGTTCTCTCTCTCTCTCTCTAAGGTCACGTGACTACTCCGCGCCAGTAAATTTCATCAGCGCTGGGATCCGCAAGCCTGCAGCAGAAGAGAAGTCCGGCAGCGATTCCGACAGTCCGAACGAAGCCCCTCGAAAAGTAGAGGAGATCCAGCCAAAGAAGCTGAGAACGGTACACTGATCCTGTTATTACGTTAGGTCAGAATGGATTTAGGGGTCACTGTCAGCTGGAAAGACATGTTGTCCAGGTATGCCAAAAGGTCAGACTGCACCTGATACAGCCGGGTGAAGTGCCCTCCTCACCCCCTGGCTGTCATTCAAACCAGAATCGTTTACATGGACTCTAATGCAGAGAATGAGTCAGAGGGTGGGAAGTGACGAGTGCTGGGATAAAATCCTACCTAAGTTTTTCCAAATTACAGTAACACTTTAACCCTTTAAGGACTCAGGGCATACCTGTACACCGTGGAAATTCCGGTCACCGGGATGCCTGCTGTAGTCATTCAGCAGGCACCCCATGCAAACCTCTGGGCTATTTGGTCAATCGGGTCCCCGGTGACCCGGAAAAAAGGGTGACAGTGCCGTCCAAGATGGCACCTATAATCCTTTAGCAGCTATAGTGAGATGGCACTGGTGCCACCTCACGATCGTCCTGATTCACGGCCGACGAAACAGGACTCCTGCTGTGGGGGTGTCCCTAACGGCACTCGCTCTGCCCCTATTCTGGAGGGCGAGAATGGGTGCTGGGAGTCCTCACCTGTACCTGGGGCCCCCGATCCCCATCATCAGTGGTGGGATCGGGGCCCCAGGAGTGGAGACGACGGCGGCATCAGGCAGGATCCGGCAGAGCAGCAGCAGGAGGTAAGGCCGTGCCTCCTGCTTTTGCCTAGTAAAAACTCCCAGCATGAACAAAAGGGCATGCTGGGAGTTGTTGTTATGCAACAGCAGAAGCCACAACTACAACTCCCAGCATGCCCTTTTTGTAGTTTGTGCATGCTGGGGGTTGTAGTTATGCAACAGCTGGAGGCATTTTTTTCTATGAAAAAGTGTGCCTCTCTCCAGCTATTGCATAACTACAACCCCCAGCATGCACTGACAGCCGAAGGGCATGCTGGGAGTTGCAGTAGTGTGCCTCCAGCTGTTGCATAACTAAAAGTTCCAGCATGCCCTTCGGCTCTAAGTGCATGCTGAGAGTTTTAGTTTTGCAACAGCTGAAGGCACACTGGTTGCAAAACATAGAGTTTGTTACCTAACTGTGTTTTGCAACCAGTGTGCCTCCAGCTGTTGCATAACTACATTCCCCAGCATGCACGGACAGCCAAAGGAGTTGTAGTTTTGCAACAGCTGGAGGTTTGCCCCCCTCCCAATGTGAATGTACAGGGTACTGTCACACGGGCGGGGGTTTATAGTGAGTTTTTCGCTGCAAGTTTGAGATGCAACAAATTTTCTGCTGCAGCTCAAACTCCCAGCGAGAAATTTGCTGTGAATGTACCCTAAAAACACTACACAAAATAAAAAGTGAAACACTACATATACCCCCTACCCCCCCCCCCCCCCCCAAATAAAAATGAAAAATGTCTGGTACGGCACTGTTTCCAAAATGAAGCCTCCAGCTGTTGCAAAACAACAACTCCCAGTATTGCCGGACAGTTATTGACTGTCCAATGCTGGGTGTTTTGCAACAGCTGGAGGCACCCTGTTTGGGAAACACTGCCGCAGGATAATTTTACTATCGGAGGCAAGTGTCATTCTTGCATCCGAGTCTGTCCCTAGGCAAATCCCTAATTTAGGCCTCAAATGCGCATTGCGCTCTCTCACTTCGGAGCCCTGTCGTATTTCAAGGCAACACTTTAGGGCCACATGTGGGGTATTACAGTACTTTGGAGAAATTGCCTAACAAATTTTGGGGGGCTTTTACTCCTTATGAAAAGGTAAAGTTGGGGTCTACTCCAGCTGGGAGCCCGCTCTGCAGTCGCTCTGTGACTGCTGACGCATCCGCAGTGTGAAATACGCTGCGGATGCGCTGTGTGTGACACTACCCATCAGGAGTTGCCTCGTCTGCACAACACTGTCCCTAGGGCAAGCCACCCTGGCAATCATCTGTTACAGCAGGTTGTCATCACACACACTGTCCCTGCAGCAACCTCTGCTGGGGAAATGCAGTATTACAAGCCTCCTATTTAAATGAGTAGGTGACAGTGTTTTTCGTGGTTGTCTCATGTCATGCCCATCAGATTTAGAGCTGCTCTTTCTAGTGACTCTCTGTTCAGGTTGGTAGAGAATGAGACCTCTATTTGAGCTATATACCAATGAACCATGCCTTTAAAGGGGTACTCCAGTGAAATTTTTTTTTTTCGTATCAACTGGCTCCAGAAAGTTAAACAGATTTGTAAATTATTTCTATAAAAAAATCTTAATCCTTCCAGTACTTATTAGTTGCTGAAGTTGAGTTGTTCTTTTCTGTCTGACAACAGTGCTCTCTGCTGACATCTCTGTCTGTCTCTGGAACTGTCCGGAGCAGAAGAGGTTTGCTATGGGGATTTGCTCCTGCTCTGGACAGTTCCTGAGACATACAGACAGGTGTCAGCAGAGAGCACTGTGGTAAGACTGAAAAGAACAACTCAACTTCAGTAGCGGATAAGTACTGGAAGGATTAAGATTTTTTAAATAGATGTAATTTTCAAATCTGCTTAACTTTCTGGAGCCAGTGGATATGAAAAAACTTGTTTTTCACCGGAGAACCCCTTTAAAACAATTGAAGGGAATAACATTTATTATCTGGTGACAATGGCGTCTGTCAGGGTTGTGAGGAAAAGTGAGCAAAGTGTAAGGATGTGACCTACTGTGACAAGAGCCAAATTGTGATGTCTGAATGACTGGGTAAGAACATCTCTTGTGGGGTTTGGCTCACCGTATGAGAGAGTAGTGGACGCATGGGATAGCCTTCTTGCAGAAGTGGTAGCTGCCATTGGCTGTGAGTTGTAGTTTTGCAACAGCTGGAGGCACACTGTTTGGAAAACACTGCCTTACAGAATCTGCTGCTGACATTATGATGCTAGATACCACATTATGTCTTCAGAGGTGTTGTTTGGTCCAGGACTCAATGGGTCAAAGCTGATTTGATCCATTACCATTAGGTTGTTGGTTTTAATATTATAGCGTCTTGCTGTACACATATCTGTGATACCTGAGGGGATCTACTCGACTTCAATATCCATTGCGTTAAATTTACTGAACTACCCGTTGTCTTTGTGTAACGTGAGACTTTTATTGTGTCTGTATCTTGCAGGGCGGGAATTTTAAGCCTTTACAGAAAACATTTGCCGGAGGAATCAAATCCAATACGGATTTTGGCTCTTGGGAGAGACACACCAAGGGGATTGGTCAGAAGCTCCTGCAGAAGATGGGATATGTTCCTGGCAAAGGCTTGGGAAAGAACGCACAAGGTAACCGCTTATTTATGATTATTTATACCAATGACGTGATCTATCAACACAGATCAATGGAGAATACTTTATAGGGGGAGACGCCTTTATTGGAGTTCTGGGTGGAGGCACAATGTATTAGTAATTGCACATATACTGATGACTATTGAACTAACATCAAAAGGGGAAACACCTTTAGGGTAAGGAAACACGTTGGCCCTAATTTACTATTGCAAACCCGACATGTTTTGTCTGGTTGTGCGCCAGATTCTGCGCCAGAATTTGCGCCAGAATTGAAAAAACCCCACTAACTCTCCATTATACTGTAGGGAAACCTTAGTAAATACCGTGGAAAAAAAATTGCAGGGAATTAAAACCCACAAAGAAACCTACACAACACTCTTAGTAAATCAGGGCCATAGTGTATCCGCAGCGTATTTCACACTGAGCAAGATCGGCTGTGTATTCTCCTATGTTTAGACACACAGGGGTTCCCGGTTGCAGCAGATCTTGCACAACGTGAAATACGCTGCGTATACGCTATGCGTGTGCTACTCGGAGGCAGCCCTGTGTGTGCAGTGAGGTATTGAGTGTGCTGGCCCAGCCTCCACATCTCACTGCACACACAGGGCTGCCACCTCTGCTCATAGGAGAATACACAGCGGGTTTTGTGCAGCTTGAAATATGCTGTGTGTGTCCTTACTCTTAAAGGGGTACTCTGCCGGAAAACATCTTATGGGGATCTCCGCGATCTCTGCTGCGGCATCCATGCCTTATGACTGGTGACTACAACCTCCATTTCCCCTCCATTTATGTCATGGGCCCTCCCATAGGCATGAATGGAGGGGGCGTGGCGTGACGTCACGAACACGGAAGCTCTAAGCTAGCGTCCGTTTTCCAGATGCCGACGCTGCCGGCCCAGAGAACAGAGAGGTCCCCAGCGGCGGGACCCCCATGATCAGACATCTTATCCCTATCCTTTGGGTACGTGATAAGATGTTTTCCAGGGGAGTAGGGAGTACCCCTTTAATGGTCTATTCACACGTACAGTATTCTGCACAGATTTGATGCGCAGGATTTCAAGCTGTGTTCAGTCATTTAGTTTACATTGAAATCTGCAGCAGAAAATCCTGCGCTTCAAATCTGCACAGAATACTGTACGTGTGAATAGACCATTAAGGAGAAAATATTAACTCTAAGGGTACGTTCACACATACAGGATCCTGCGGAGATTTGAAGCTGTGCTCAGTCATTTAGTTTACATTGAAATCTGCAGCAGAAAATCCTTTGCATCAAACCCTGCGCATCAAATCTGCGTACATGTGAACGTACCCTAAATCTGTTAAAAAAATAAATAAATAAAAATGTTATTGATTGTACAAGATCAGTCAGAAGTGCACTTCACTCCCCAACTCGCATCGATCTTCTTTCAGTTTCTCTTGGGCTGCAGGACGGGGATCGCTTCTAGTCGGGGAGTGAAGTGCGCTTCTTTCTGCTTGTTCTTCTGATCTAAAAAAATCTAAACTTCCGACATGTCTCCGTGACATGTAAAACAGTTATACTTTAAATGACAGCAAGCAGAGATATTGTCAAAGTTTACTGGAATACCGTACAACCTTTAGTTATACAAACAAATAACTTGCTGAACGTGGAATTCACCATTTTTTTTAATCAATTTTTTGGTATTATATTTATGAGGCAACTGAAAGGAGTTTTGTCCTTTATTCAGGTATCACTGCTCCTATTGAGGCCAAGCAAAGGAAAGGTAAAGGAGCTGTGGGCGCCTATGGCTCAGAAAGGACCAAGCAGTCATTGAAAGATTTCCCTACGGTGGATTCCGAGGAAGAGGAAGATCAGGTCAGTGCTGCGTCCATCCGATCGTTGGGAATACAGGATCAGAGAGTTGCTTGTAGTCCATTTGTTGTATATGTACATAGTAATAAGCAGTTTTTTTTTCCTTTTTTCGATGTTGCATCCAGGAATTTCAGAAAGAATTGAGTCAGTGGAGAAAGGACCCGGGTGGAGGCAAGAAGAAGCCCAAGTATGCCTACAAGACAGTGGAGGAGCTCAAAGCCAAGGGGATCGGGGCGAAAGCCATGACTGCTCCGCAGAAGGAAATATCACAAGTCAAGGTTCGTTCTGCCAGTCCAATAAGTCTGAAATTATAACGTCCTCCTCACGGCCGACTATTATAGACAGGCCTCTTCCTATCTGTGGGTCAAACATAGATGCAATGAGTAAAAAAAAGGGATATTTTCTGCAGCGCTGGACCGAGTGGATTAAAAGAGACTAAGCTCTAATAGTTGAATAAAATGGAATTTATTTGTAGCACATGCAACGCGTTTCTGGCCCGAAATCGGGCCAGAAACGCGTTGCATGTGCTACAAATAAATGCCATTTTATTCAACTATTAGAGCTTGGTCTGTTTTAATCCACTTGGTCCAGCGCTGCAGAAAATATCCCCTTTTTTTTACTCATTGCATCTATTTACCACTGATGACTGAAGCCAGTGATCGGAAGGATTGCGAGCTGCAGGACCGTTGATATCCACTCTACAGGCGAATACAGGTGTTGTGCTCTTAGCGCAACACTATATGGTGAGTGGAGTTTCATTTTTACTGCAATTGTCTAACTATACTTCACTAGGGGCGCGTGTCTTCCTTTTTTCTTCTCTTGGGTCAAACATGGCACATTTAGGGTATGTTCACACTACGGAATTCCCGCGGTGTGAATTTAACATCAGTGTGAATGGGTTTCCGCGAGACTCTTTCACACTGCGGAATTTCAGCAGCGGACAATTCTGCCGCTGAAATTGTTCCGCGCAAAGAAAGAACATGTTCATTCTTTGCGCGGAAGTCCGCGAGTACTGTATAGCCGTCAATGGTGACGGCGCAGTGCCGCGAGGTCCTACCGTCGCCGCCGGCTGCCAGGCTGAATCTCCGCTCACGGAATGTGCGCCAGTCTGCGACACGATGCGATATTTTTTCCCGACGGACCCGATGTGGATTCTCCCAAACCCGAAAAAGGGGCGTTACCCGACATTTCTGAGCTTTCCCACTTATTTATTAAGGTTTCCAACCCGAATTTGTTGTATTGTTGTGGATTTTTTCCCGACAGCTCAGAGGAGTTGGAAACCAAAACCCACGTGCGACAAACAGGATGCGACATAATAATAAATACCAGGGGAAAAAAGCAGTCGGGTAAGAAAGCAAGATAGACTTACAACCCGATTTTCTTAGTAAATGAGGGCCATTGTCTTTATTCTGTAGGTCCGTATGATTACAATGATACCCAATTTATATTGTTTTTGTTTTATTTCACTATTTAAAAAAAATTATAAACAGAAAGACAGACAGGAAGCGATCAACCACCTGGTGAAATCCGTACCAGCCCGACACACCAGCCACTCAACTCCCATGGGTCTTGCTGTAAAGCCTAAATATCTAAATGTTGTTAAAGGGGATTATCCAGGAATCGAAAAACAGTGGTAATTTCTTTCAAGAACCGCTTCCCGTCTGTCTCCAGGTTGGGTGTGGTTCCGCAGCTCAGTTCCATTGAAGTGAATTGAGCCAAGTTGTAAATCCACACCCAACCTGGAGACAGACAGGGAGCGCTTTTTGAAAGAAATTAGCTCTGGCAACTCCCATAATGTTATACAAAAAATGAAAAGGAAAAAAACCTTTTTTCCTAAGTTTCCTGAAGACAATGCGCCCTATACAGACATCACCGAGTTAGGGGACTCCTACCAGAAGGTATTGGGATTCCTCCTTACCAATGTCACAAATTAATGTTATTTGTATTTTTCTTCGGTTCAGGTGATTGACATGACTGGACGAGAGCAGAAAGTCTATTACAGCTACAGTCAGATCTCTCATAAACACAACATCCCAGGAGAGACCCCCGCAGTAGGGAAAGAGGAGAAGCCTCAGGGGTTTGTCCTGCCCGAACTAGAGCACAACCTGCAGCTACTGATCGAGATGACTGAGCAGGAGATCATCCAGAATGACCGGCAGCTGCAATACGAGAGAGACATGGTCGTCAACCTGACCCACGAGTTGGAGAAGCTCTCCGAAGTGTTATCGAGGGAGGACAAAGCCATTTATAACCTGAGCCAGGTCCTGAAGACTGTGGAGGAGTGTGAGGAGAGGATGCAGCCGGGCTGTGACAATCCCCTCACCCTGGAGGAGTGTGCGCGCATATTCCAGATGCTGCAGGACAAGTATTACGAAGAATACAAGATGTCAGAGAAGGCCGACCTGGCAGTGGCCATCATCTACCCCCTGATGAAGGAATACTTCAAGGACTGGAATCCCTTAAGGGTGAGTGAAATTAAGTATCATGTGTATAAAGATCAAACTTTATCACTGCCCTGATACTGTACTAATTCACATAATGCAGTAGGGATGAGCGGTATACTGGTATGTCAGTATCACTGCAATAATGATAACTCCAACTTAATTCAAGCATTGAAAACCCTTCTGATCCTTAGACATTCTTTGGGAATAGGGAAGTTTTCATTTTACCTTGTTTTGGTTGCCAGGTCAGGTATGGTTAAAGGGGTACTCCAGTTAATGCCAACTGAATGCAATATGTTGTGACAAGTAAGACATGGAAGGATGATGCACTCACCACTGGCTTTGTAGTAAGCTTCAGTCTTTATTAAAGGGGTACTCCGGCGCTAAGACATCTTATCCCCTATGCAAAGGATAGGGGATAAGATGCCTGATCACAGAGGTCCCACCGCTGGGGACTCCCGTGATCTTGCTCGCAGCACCCTGTTATAATCAGTCCTCGGAGCATATTCACTCCGGGTCTGATTACTGGCAATCTCGGGGGCCGGAACATTGTGACGTCACGGCCCCACACCCTCAATGCAAGCCTATGGGAGGGGGCATGACAGCTGTCACGCCCCCTCCCATAGGCTTGCATTGAGGGGGCGGAGCGTGACATCACACAGCGCAGAGCCATGACCTCACAATGCTCCGGCCCCCGTGATCGCCAGGAATCAGACCCGGAGCGAACATGCTCCGGGGACTGATTATAACGGGGTGCCGCGTGCAAGATCACGGGGGTCCCCAGCGGCGGGACCCCCGCCATCAGGCATCTTATCCCTTTGGATAGGGGATAAGATGTCTTAGCGCCGGAGTACCCCTTTAATACAGTGGTTCCTCAACATATGATGGTAATGGGTTCCAGACAGACCATCGTTGGTTGAAACCATCGTATGTTGAGGTATACGTACCATAGATCATACGCTCCGGACCATCAGTTCGATGCTCTGGCCCATCAGTTCTCCGCTCCTCTGCTGCCATATCACTATGTTGCCGCTGCCCTGGGCCGTCGCTCTCCATCGCCGCTCACGCCGCCCCTATTGGATGACGCAGCGATGTGATGACTGTGACAGAGAGTGACGGAGCAGGGCAGCAGAGGAGCGGCGAAATGACGGACCAGAGCAGCGGGGACATGTAAGTATCATTCAGCGGGGCATATTAAACGGCTATCCGGTGGCAGCTGAAGCAGTTAGCGCTGCCGAATAGCCATTTTTGCAATGGCCCTGACACACAGAAGCATTGTATTTTGAAATGAACGTATGTCAAGGGAATACTGTAGTAGAAAAGTACTTGAAATCCAACGAGACAGGTACACAGGGAGCTGAAGGTGGTGCAGGTAAGGCTGAGGGCGTTCACAGTGGTGGCAACATGTTTCACGCACAACGGCGCTTCATCTCTTTGACTGTTGTTTCCAATACCTAGAATTTATAAAGGGTTATTTTATTGGCAGCTACATTGGTATTAATTTTATTTTCTTTTTTTTATTACGTTTTTTTTTAACAAGTACAATTTACATGAAACGCAACTCCCCATTTCCACCCAACCCCCCCTCCACACACACACACACACACATCGGTCCCAAGTGCACCACAAGTCCGAGTCAAAAAAAGAACAAAGTGAGATTGCATGTGAAATATCAAAGAAATAATACATTTCAAAAAGGCCATAGCAATAATGGTCCCCATGAATACAGAGACAGCAAACACCAGGAAAGACAATAGACATACAGGAACACACAATAATACAGACAGGTCCCTTACGAGAACTGTTGGGGCCTAACCTATATACCCGCACCCAGAGATCCCAGACCATATGGAACTTACACATGGCTTTACGCTTTTCATAGATACCCCTCTTTAAACGAACAATAAGTGTAACTCTAGCAACAAAATCAGCTACCTTAGGGCGACTTGCCCGTATTGATATTGATTTTTGCACTAATTGTTACATAAATGACTAATCCTATTTCATTTGTGATTTAGGACCCTACATACGGCATTGATATTATGACCAAGTGGAAGGATCTCCTGGAAGAAGGTCATCTGTCCCACAGTGCTCAGAACTCATCAATGGACACATATCACAGGTATATTCTAGCTTCTTTTAATGACAAGACCTTTGGGCTAGGTTTCCACACAAGTTTTTTCTGGCATTTTTTGAAAAACTTCCACTGCAATTTTTTTTAGCCAAAGCCCGGAGTATATTCAAAAGGAATAGGAACTATAAAGGAAGGACTTCTCTCTCTTGTTGGATCCACTTCTGTCTTTGGCTCAAAAACTGCAGTAGCAATATTCCAATAAATCCCAGAAAAAACCTGTGTGGGCACCTAGCCTTAAAGGGGTACTCCAGCGCTTAGACATCTTATCCCCTATCCAAAGGATAGGGGATAAGATGCCTGATCGCGGGGGTCCCGCCACTAGGGATCCCCGTGATCTTGCACGCAGCACCCCAGTTAAAATCAGTCCCCGGAGCATGTGATGTCACACGCCGCCGCCCCCGTGGTCGCCGGTAATCAGACCCGGAGTGAACATGCTCCGGGGACTGATTTTAACTGGAGTGCTGCGTGCAAGATCACGGGGGTCCCCAGCGGCGGGACCCCCGCGATCAGGCATCTTATCCCCTATCCTTCGGATATGTGATAAGATGTCTAAGTGCCGGAGAACCCCTTTAAGATGTTATCCAGTGGGATGGAGGGTTTTCTTTTTCTAACGATGTCCATTGCATGGCATATAAAAAAAAATAAACCTCTTCTTAACTAAAGCAGTCCCACGATGCCTCCGGTGTTCTGCTCCAGTTCCCCAGACATGAATGGAGGGGGCGTGGCCTGATGTCGCGACGGGGCGTGGTCCTGACGTCACGACCACTGCTGCAGGAACACGGTGTTTGTTTAAAACGCTGGGTGCTACGGGAGATCGCGGGGGACCCCAGCAGTGGGACCTTCACAATCAGATATCTTATCCCCTATCCTTTGGATAGGGGATAACCTGTCTAGCCATGGAGTACCCCTTTAATAAAAATCTATACACCAAACTGGAACCTATGAAAACTACAGAACAGCATGCAAAAAATGAACCATACAGTCCCATAGATGGGAAAATAAAAAAGTTATAGTGGTCAAAATAGATTGATTTAAAGCACATTTATTTAAAAAAAAAAAAAGGATTTTAAAAAAAAATATAATAAGTACATGAACTGGGGATCATTGTAATCATCCTGATCTGAATAATACAGATAATGTTGGTTGTAGTAAATGGCATAAAAACGAAAAATAAAGGGTGACATTACAAAGTACAATTGGTCCCGCAAAAAAGAAGCCGCGACGTGGCTCTGTAGATGGAAAAATGAAAGTTATGGCTAATAGAGAAAATGGGGAAAAAAAGAAAATATGAAAAATGCCCTGGATTTTATGATTTCCCATAACTGAATAATGAGAAACCCAGCAGCTAGACATGTCTTCCCCCTCCCTAAACTGGTCCCTCAATGTTTGTGCGCTCTATATTTAGCTGGAGAATGGCGTATTCTTGGTGAGATTTGTGTAAAAGTGATATTTCCTCTTATGCAGACTTCTTTGGGAGACATGGGTTCCGTTCCTGAGGAATGTCATCTCACAGTGGCAACCCAGAAACTGCGCACCCATGGTGGACTTCCTGGATAGCTGGGTCCACTTGTTGCCAATCTGGATCCTGGATAATGTACTGGACCAGCTCATCTTCCCTAAATTACATAAAGAGGTAAGTTGTGTGTGTATATAGATAAATAAATGTATAGTGTGTGTGTGTATGTATGTGTATATATATATATATGTGTGTGTGTGTGTGACCCAGGAGGACCCCACTATGGAGGAGACTCAGGAGGACCCCACTATGGAGGAGACCCAGGAGGACCCCACTGCTGACACAGAGACCTAAAAAAGCAAGACTACATTTTACCAAAATGAACTTGAGTAACCAAAATCCTTCTGGGAAAACATCTTGTGGACAGATGAGACCAAGATAGAGCTTTTTGGTAAAGCGCATCATTCTACTGTTTACCGAAAACGGAATGAGGCCTACAAAGAAAAGAACACAGTACCTACAGTGAAATATAGTGGAGGTCAGTGATGTTTTGGGGTTGTCTTGCTGCCTCTGGCACTGGGGGCCTTGAATGTGTACAAGGCATCATGAAATCTGAGGATTACCAACGGATTTTGGGTCGCACTGTACAGCCCAGTGTCAGAAAGCTTGGTTTGCGTCCAAGATCTTGGGTCTTCCAGCAGGACAATGACCCCAAACATAAGTCAAAAAGCCCCCAGAAATGGATGGCAACACATTGCTGGAGAGTTCTGATGTGGCAGCAATGAGTCCACTTCTAAATCCCATTGATCACCTGTGGAGAGATCTTAAAATTGCTGTTGGGAAAAGGCGCCTTCCAATAAGAGATTCCTGTCAAGTCAGCCGCCGCAGCCAAGAGCACGTTCAACACTGTGTATTGAATGCTACGGCTAGGGAATTTGGGTGTCTCGCATCCACAGGTGACACCCCCCCTTTCACCCACTGGCCCAGTCGCTGGGGGTGCACCGGTCCCAGCATGTGTCAGCCCTAGGGCCCCAGGCCCTCTTGGTGCCCAGCCCCCTTACTGGGGTACTGGCTGTACCCCCCTGATGGCGGCCCTGGTTAGTGAAATAATACTGTTATTCATTATGACATGCAGATTCTTTTGGAAATGGCCTTCATGCCATGAGAATGTAGTGACAAGAGTAACCTTCCATTCTGGATTTCTTACCTGGCTTTTATGTATAGCAATTATTTATTTAAATCATATTAATATTATTAAAAAATTTACAAGTCACTTTTCATAAATTATAAAACATCTTTAAGCAAAGTCTGCAAACTACAAGGCTCTTATAACAGCGATCTTCTAAGTGCTAAACATTGTTACATGATGTGCATTACAGACAAAGCTGTAACTAGCTTTTTGCTCCTGAGGCAAGAACAGAAAATTGTGCTCCCCCTCTATTTTGGCTTGGGACACCCCTTGGAAATAAAAAAACATTAGCGGGACACCCTTACCAAATAATCAGTCATTCTCTTTTTTTTTTTTTTTCTTCCCCATCTGGCACAGGACATCATGGAACCTGCAACACAAACATATTTGTCATGTCCCTCGCTCTGGCCGCCTGCATCGGCCGCAAGCGCGTGGTCTGCTTGTCCCCGGCTGCCAGCGGGGCTGGGATTCGCATCAGGGACCTGCTCGCATGTGAATCCCAGCCCATCACTCACCTCCTGTGGCCTCCACTCTGTCTCAGCTCCGGCGCGCGGGTGTGCAACCAAATATTAAGTTAAGGGTGCCAATAATTTTGTCCAGACCATTTTTGGAGTTTGGTGACATTATGTCCGATTTGCTTTTTCTCTATCTGCTCCATTAGGGGAAACAGACCATGGGTGTATGCTGCTGTCTCTAGGAGGTGTGACACTATGGTAATAAAAAAAGTCGGCTCCTCCCAGCAGGATATACCCGCCTTCAGGCCCTGAGCTAATCAGTTTAAGCTTAGTGTCTGAAGGAGGTGGACATGGTCTGGAATTCTCCAGACCAGGTCTTCAGATTTTTTATTTTCCTAGTATAGGGACGTGTTCGTTTTTTTTATTCCTTTTTCTTTTCTGTTTTCAGGTGGGGACTCAGGGACTCCGGTTCCCTGTTTCCCCATTGCGAGTAAGGGGGCACAGACATTGCATATATGCGCTGTTCACCCCCCCTCGCCAACGGTCAGCACCTGGGTCAGCTCATGGGTCTGGGTCCCCCTATTTCCCTGCTCGCCTCGCTCACACATAGCAGCCAGGCGTGATGCAGGTAACTAAGCTGACTGAAGACTTCACTGAAGACTCCATTAGGTAAGTTCTTCTGACTGAGGTAAGTACTTCCCCGCTTTTTCTCCTCAGGTGCGGACTTGCAACTTCTGGAAACCCCCTGTTTTGGCCCACCTTTTAAGGTTATGAGGCTGGCTTACTGGGGATGGGCTTTTATTCTGGTCCTTTATTCGGGGGGAGCAGTGGCATCTGAGGGGGCATATGTTTTTCACTAGTGTGTGTGTGTTTGTGTGTGTGTGTGTGTGTGTGTGTGTGTGGTTACAGTGTTTAGACTGCAGCACCTTATATGTGGCTGACCGGCGCTGGTACGGGCCGGGCGCTCTCCGCGCCGACTTACTTTCGTTTTCTCCGCCAGCGCCTTATATGCGGCTGACAGCCGCGGCACTGGTTCGGGCCGGGCGCTCTCTGCGCCGGCTTACTTTCGCTTTCGCCGGTAGTCTCTGCCAGGATATCGTCCACCCGCTCTGTTCCCCCGAGCGCATATGCGGCTGACATGTGCACTCAGGACAAGGAGCGGGCGCCATTACTGCTTCTTCTCGGCCTTCCTTAGCTCTGCCCACAGGGCTGTCAGAGCTCTTCTGAGGCGCCAAATAGCCTCCAATCAGCACCGTGGGCGCGATTTTCAGTCAGAAGGGGGCCAATTAGATAGTGCCTCTGCTTCAGGCACGCCCCCCTCTGTTATTGGCTGGCCTGTTTTCTTACTCTAGTCGCACGGAGCCGTTCTCCTCACTGCAGCTGCCAGGGGACACAGACTAGGGTGAGAAAGTTCCTGCCTTTTTTTCTCATAATGTCTGTACCCAGAGCTGTTCCCCCCTCTAAACAGAAACCTGGAACCTCAGTGACTTATTTTGTCTGTAAGCACTGTAGTACCAAAATGCCTAGCTCTACCGAGCCCACTTGCCCTGCCTGCTCCACTGCTCTCCCAGACCCCCTGGTACCCCCTGATGCCCTTTCGGTTTCGGTGGGTTCAGCCGCTCCACCAGCCTGGGTTTCTTCCCTGACCCAGTATATGGCTGACTTGACCCAAGTCTCCCGTTCGGTGGCTGAGGCCTCCCGGGAAGTGGTGTCCGCCCTGAAGGGGTCTTCCCTGCGCAGGGCCTCTGAGAGGCTCCTCGTCTCCACATACTCCACGCTCTCACAAGCGTACTAGGGGTGCCTCGTCTGACCCTTCCATTGAGTCTTCAGATAGACGTGAGCGTTCCCCTCGTCATCTGGGCACAAACGTCGTTCCTCCAGAGGAGGTTCTTGTAGTCGCCGCTCTGCCACGCCAGAGCCGCGTACCCAGTCTGGGTCGCCCCCCTCCAGGACTGCCTCTACTCGTTCACATTCTCCTGATGAACTGGTGGACGAGGCTTCCGAGCCGGCATCGGACTCAGAGGACCGCTCGGACGCAATTGAAACGGTGAACTCATTGGTGACTGCCATAAGAGACACCTTTCACTTAGAGGACCCAGGATCTTCGGATGTCACTCCAGGAGTATCCTTTCATCGTGCTAAGCCAGCACCTCAAAGGTTCAGCTCTCATGCTGACTTTGACGACATTCTGGAATCTGCATGGAAACATCCAGACAAGAGGTTCCCGGGAATCAAGACGATTCAAGAACGTTATCCATTTGACAAGGACTTTGTCACTAAGGTGGTTTCCCCTCCCTCAATGGATCCACCAATCTCCCGGATCTCTAAGGCGACTACACTGCCTCTGGCAGATGCTGCTGCCTTCAAGGATCCCACGGACAAGAAGGTAGAATCCTTAGCGAAGTTTGCCTCTGAAGCAGCTGGCTCTTCTCTTCTTCCCATCTCCGCCTCGACATGGGTGTCCAAGGCTCTGTCGGAGTGGTGCCAAAAGCTCCATCAGGATATCTTAGTGGGATCCCCCCCCCAGAGGATCTATCTGCTCTGGCTCTCCAATGCTCTAAAGCTGAAGACTTCCTGTGCGCAGCTTCCATGCAGTCAGCCCGTTGTTCTGCCTTTGCTGTGGGTCACCTAGCGGCTCTCAGTCGCTCTATTTGGCTTAAGGCTTGGAATGCGGATGCCGCTTCCAAAAGGTCTCTCACTGAGCTTCCTTTTACTGGTGGCAGTCTCTTTGGCAAAAGCCTTGATGAGATTATCTCTGAGGCAACGGGAGTTCCTTGTTACCTCAAAATAAGGCTCGCCCTACTTCCCAAAGGAAGTCCTTTTCCTTTCGGTCCTTTCGGACCTCTGACTCCAGCAAAGGGTCCGGGCAGGCGCCCTCGTGGGACAAGAAGGCTCCTTCATTCCGGGCACGCCCGTCTTGGAAGTCGGTCTCCAACCGGTCCGGCCGTTTTGCGCCCAAACAGGCAACCGCAAACCCACTTCTGCATGAAGTGAGGCCCCCACCCGCAGTTTCTTCTCGGGTGGGAGGTCGTCTCTTACTTTTTCGAGACATCTGGACCTCACACATTCAGGACTCTTGGGTCAGGGACGTGGTGTCCAACGGTTACCGGATCAAATTCGCCTCCCTTCCCAGGGATCGTTTTTTTCAGTCTCTGCTTCTCCAGGGGGTTATTGTTCCCGTTCCGCCAGGGGAACAGTTTCAGGGTTTCTATTCCAATCTTTTTGTGGTTCCCTAGAAGGACAGTTCGGTGCGACCAATCCTAGACCTCAAGCGTCTCAACCATCATCTTCTTATCCGCCACTTCCGAATGGAATCTCTCCGTTCGGTGGTGGCATCCCTGGAACAAGCGAAGTTCCTTTCCTCGGTGGACATCAAGGATGCCTACCTCCATGTGCCAATATTTCCAGGCCATCATCGGTACCTCTGCTTTGCGGTTCCGGAGGGGCATTTTCAATTCGTAGCCCTCCCCTTTGGTATAGCCACGGCTCCTCTGGTCTTTACAAAGATCCTTGCGCCAGTGATGGGCCTGTTACGGTCGAGGGGAGTCTCGTGATACCCTACCTGGATGACCTTCTCATCAAAGCTCCAACCAGAACCCAGACTCTGGAGAATCTGGACGTCACTCTCCACACTCTGGATCGCCTCGGGTGGATGGTCAACCGAGACAAGTCAGTCCTCCGTCCTACCCAGTCTCTAACCTTCCTGGCACTTCGATTCTGCCCGAATTTGTCTCCCGCCGGACAAACGTCTGGCACTTCTGTCGGGGGTCCGCTCCCTTCGGACCCAGGTCTCAGTCCCCATCCGCACTTGTATGGAAGTCCTGGGTCGGATGGTGGCAACTATGGAGGCCGTACCTTTTGCCCAGTTTCATTACCGCCCCTTCAACTGGCGATTCTCTCTCTTGATGGAACAGGTCTCCTCCGTCCCTCGATCGTCAGATTGTTCTCCCTCGCAGTGTCCGTCAGTCTCTGCTCTGGTGGCTCCGCTCCCCCCTTCTTCTCCAAGGGCGGTCATTTCTTCCCCTTTACTGGCAGGTAGTTACAACGGATGCCAGCCTGTCGGGTTGGGGCGGCGTGTTCAGGGATTGGACGGTTCAGGGACTCTGGTCTTCCCGAGAGACCCTTCTTCCGATAAACATATTGGAATTACGGGCGATTCTTCTTTGTCTTCTTCATTGGAAGTCCTGTCTTCAGTCCCATCCTGTCCGCGTCCGGTCGGACAGCGCCACGGCCGTGGCATACATAAATCGACAGGGTGGCACTCGCAGCTCGGCAGCCATGGCCGAGGTGACCAAAATTCTCACCTGGGCGGAAAGCAAGGTTCCAGCCATTTCGGCGATTCACATTCCGGGAGTGCTCAACTGGGAAGCGGACTTCCTCAGTCAGTCCTCACCCGACCCCGGCGAGTGGTCTCTACATCCAGAGGTCTTCGCGCAACTCTGTGACCTCTGGGGCATTCCGGACATGGACCTCTTCGCGTCACGGCACAATCGGAAGATCCTTCCTTTTGTGTCCAAGTTCCGGGACCCTCAGGCTCTGGCCGTGGACGCCCTAGTGATTCCTTGGGCTGGGTTTGCCCTACCCTATCTGTTCCCTCCCCTTCCGCTCCTTCCCAGGGTGCTGAGGAAGCTCAAAGCAGAGGACGTCCCCGCCATTCTGGTAGCTCCAGATTGGCCCCGAAGGTCGTGGTACGCCGACATAGTCAGGCTCCTGGACGACGCTCCACTGCGCCTTCCGCTCCGTCCGGACCTGCTCTCTCAGGGTCCTCTTTGCCAACCCAATTTACAGTCGCTGCATTTGAAGGCATGGCGGTTGAGGTCGCAGTCTTGAGGGCCAGCGGGTTCTATTCCCAAGTCATTCGCACCATGCTCAAGGCTCGTAAGCCCTCCTCCGCAAGAATTTACCACCGCACTTGGCGGTCTTATTTTCGTTGGTGTGAAGCTCAGGACTTCTCCCCGGTAACCTTCTCGGTTCCCCGTCTTCTCTCCTTCTTGCAGTCGGGGTTGGAACTGGGGTTGTCTCTCAGTTCACTTAAAGGTCAGGTTTCGGCCCTTGCTGTTCTTTTCCAGCGGCCCCTGGCTTCTAATTCTCATGTCCTGACCTTCCTTCAAGGAGTGGCGCACGCTGTTCCTCCTTATCGGTCACCCTCTCCCCCTTGGGACTTGAATTTGGTTCTGAGTGCCCTTCAGGGTGCTCCATTTGAGCCCCTTAGAGGTGTCTCTCCGCCTCCTTTCTTGGAAGGTGGCGTTTCTTGTTGCTATCACCTCCATCCGGAGGGTGTCTGAATTGGCAGCTCTTTCCTGCCGATCTCCGTTTCTGATGATCCACCAGGACAAGGTTGTTTTCCGGCCAGATCCTTCCTTTTTGCCTAAGGTGGTTTTGGCCTTTCATCTCAATGAGGACATTGTCCTCCCGTCCTTTTGTCCTGCTCCTTCTCATCCTAGGGAGCGCTTACTACACAAGCTGGATGTAGTTTGGGCTGTTCGGTCTTATCTCTCCATCACTTCTTCGTTTCGTCAGTGTGATTCCTTTTTCGTCCTCTCGGAAGGTCATTGCAAGGGACAACCTGCTTCCAAGGCCACCATTTCTAGGTGGATTCGGTCTGCCATTTCGGAAGCCTATCGCTGTAAGGGGAAGATTCCTCCTTTCAGGGTTGTGACTCATTCTACCCGTTCTGTTGGGGCATCTTGGGCTCTCCAGAATAGAGCCTCGGCCTCGTAGATTTGCAAGGCGGCTACCTGGTCGTCTTTGCACACTTTCTCGAGGTTTTACCGAGTCCATACTTTCGCATGAGCTGATGCTAGTTTGGGTCGTAAAGTGTTGCAGGTGGCAGTGGATCGGCCGTCTTCCTGACTCTTTCTCAAAGGATCCATTGAGGGACACAGCTCCCGCCCTTTTTGGGATTTCCTTTGGTTCTCTGTCCGAGGGTGTGTTCAGTTATGTTTTTTTTCTTCTGGTCCTCGGACCCCAATGGATCCTTCGAGAAAGAGATTTTACGGTAAGTAAACAAAAATCTCCTTTTTTCCTCCTTTTTTTGGTTTATTTCCAATACACACAAAGTGAATAAACATGTGTATAGCAAAACATGTGTTACTGCAATCCTTTTCTGTGAGAAATACATAACTTTCTTACGGCCATGACTGTGTGTGTGTGTGTATATGTGTGTGTGTGTATGTATGTATATATATATGTGTATTTATTTATTTATAGAAATATATTGGTAGAGTATGCTGGATTTATGATGCAGTAAATGGCCAATATGGTCTCATAGATTAGGCATAGCGTATAGGTGCCTCCAGCTGTTGCAAAACTACAACTCCCCAACTGATTTTTTTCCTTTTTTATAAATGACGGACAGTTTAAGAATAGAGGGTACTGAAGTTTCTGCAGTGTCCATTCCAATTAAAATGGAATTAACTCTTCCAGCTTCATATTGTTTTTCTCTTATATGTATCTGAAAAATGAAGCAAATTCTTAAGTCTTGATTAAAAAAATCTTTTACTGCTTTGTGCTCCATTGCATACAATTATTATTACTTCTGTTAAATCACTGTATGATTTTCTCTTTCTGGTATTTAGGTTGAAAACTGGAACCCCCTTACAGACACTGTACCCATACACTCATGGATTCACCCCTGGCTGCCATTAATGCAGTCTCGTCTAGAGCCGCTGTTCTCTCCCATCAGAAACAAGCTGGCCAATGCCCTTCAGAAGTGGCACCCCAGCGACACCTCTGCCAAGCTCATCCTGCAGCCCTGGAGAGATGTCTTTACCCCCGGATCGTGGGAAGCCTTCATGGTGAAAAATATTGCACCCAAATTGGGTAAGATAATGTGCAACACATCTAATAGACTTTTAATTTTTAAATGGAGTTATCAAGGAATCGAAAAGCAGAGCTAATTTCTTTCACAAAACGCTCCCTGACAGTCTCCAGGTTGGGTGTGGTACTGCAGCTCCTTTCCATTGAAGTGAATGGAGCCAAGTTGTAATACCACGCCCAACCTGGAGACAGACGTGGAGCTGTTTTTGAAAGAAATTAGCTCTGTTTTTTGATTCCTGAATAACCCCTTTAAAGCCCAGATAAGTGGTGTCTTACATGTAACAAGTTCTCAATGACTACTTCTGGATGGGTTCTGGATTGTGGGACTATTAACCCCCTAACCGGTCTCCGCTCCCTGCAAGGAGACTTTGAACCCCCGCACGAAGTGGTGGTCAACGGGTATGGGAGAGCCAGAGATACACGCCATCAGACACTTATCCAAAGGGATAAATTGTCATACACTACAGTACTCCTTCACATAGTCAATGATGCCTGTGACTACAACTCAGGAAACACCGTCCGAAACTAACCATTCACTTTAAAGGGGTACTCCGGTGGAAAACATTTTTTTTTCTTTTTTTAAATCAACTGGTGCTAGAAAGTTAAACAGATTTGTAAATGACTTCTATTAAAAAACATCTTTATCCTTCCAGTACTTTTTAGCAGCTGTATGCTACAGAGGAAATTCTTTTCTTTCGAATTTCTTTTTTGTCTTGTCCACAGTGCTCTCTGCTGACACCTCTGTCCGTGTCAGGAACTGTCCAGAGCAGCAGCTCTGGACAGTTCCTGATACGGGCATCAGGTGTCAGCAGAGAGCACGGTGGACAAGGCGAAAAAGAAATTCAAAAAGAAAAGAATTTCCTCTGTACCATACAGCTGCTAAAAATTATTGGAAGGGTGTAAAGCTTTTTTAATAGAAGTAATTTACAAATCTGTTTAAAGGGGTACTCCGCCCCTAGACATCTTATCCCCTATCCAAAGGATAGGGGATAAGATGTCAGATCGCCGGGGTCCCGCTGCTGGGGACGCCGGGGATCGCTCTGCATGTAATGACGGGCAATACAGGGGCCGGAGCATCGTTACGTCACGGCTCCGCCCCTCCTGACATCACGGCCCGCCCCCGTCAATACAAGTCTATGGGAGGGGGCGTGGCGGTCGTCACGCCCCCTGCCATAGACTTGCATTAAGGGGACGGGCCGTGATGTCATGAGGGGCAGAGCCGTGACGTCACTCTGCTCCGGCCCCTGTATCACCCGTCATTACGCACAGAGCGAACTCGCTCTGTGCAGTAATGATGGAGGGGTGCCGCAGTGGCGATCCCCTGGGCTCCCCAGCAGCGGGACCGCGGCGATCTAACATCTTATCCACTATCCTTTGGGTAGGGGATAAGATGCCAGGGGCGGAGTACCCCTTTAAAGGGGTATTCCAGGCCAAAACTTTTTTTTTATATATCAACTGGCTCCGGAAAGTTAAATAGATTTGTAAATTACTTCTATTAAAAAATCTTAATCCTTCCAATAGTTATTAGCTTCTGAAGTTGAGTTGTTGTTTTCTGTCTAACGGCTCTCTGATGACTCACTTCCTGGGAGCTGTGCAGCTCCTATGGGGATATTCTCCCATCATGCACAGCTCCCGGGACGTGACATCATCATTGAGCAGTTAGACAGAAAACTTCAGAAGCTAATAACTATTGGAAGGATTAAGAAGTAATTTACAAATCTGTTTAACTTTCTGGAGCCAGTCTATATATATATAAAAAGGTTTTGCCTGGAATACCCCTTTAACTTTCTGGCACCAGTTCATTTAAAAAAATAATTTCCCACTGGAGTACCCCTTTAACTGCAATACCTTACTCTACCACTACTAATAGTACACCATATGCCACAGTCCTATCAATCAGCTGATCAATAGGGGTCTGTCTGGGACCCCTATTGTCTGTACAGCTGGTTTAGCACTGTGTTTCATACAGTATTTTTCCCCTGCAAATTCCCAATATCACAAGAAGCGTGAAAGGAAGAAAAACAAGCGGAGCAACACTGTGTGGTCCGCACTGGACCCTTCATCAGGCATGGTCATATGACCATGTGCGAGCCTGAAATCCTTTACGTAGTGCTGTATACAGATCCTCTGTGGTCTTATTTTCTTTATATCATTATTTAAAGGGGTACTCCCATGGAATTTTTTTTTTTTTTTTTTTAAATCAACTGGTGCCAGAAAGTTAAACAGATTTGTAAATTACTTCTATTAAAATATCTTAATCCTTCCAGTACTTTTTAGGGGCTGTATACTACAGAAGAAATGCTTTTCTTTTTAGATTTCTCTTCTGTCATGCCCACAGTGCTCTCTGCTGACCTCTGCTGTCCACTTTAGGAACTGTCCAGAGCAGGAGAAAATCCCCATAGCAAACATATGCTGCTCTGGACAGTTCCTAAAATGGACAGCAGAGGTCAGCCTGCCTGCCTTCAACAATCAATGTTCTTATTAGTTTTAACCCTTATCGTGGTGTGAGGAGAGTATATACAACAACCCATGATCTCCGGGCTGGCAGGGGTGGTGTCCGGAAGCTTGGAGCTTCCGTGTTCCTGATGTCACACCACGCCCCCTCCAGTCGTGCCTATGGGCAGGGGCGTGAGGGCTTGTAGGTAGCCATCACGTGGCAGCAGTAGTCACCAGTCATCCGGCATGGAGCGAAGTTCGCTCTGTACACCGGATGACTGGGGTGCCGCAGCGGAGATCACAGGGGTTCCTAGCGGCGGGATCCCCGCGATTACACATCCTAGATGTTTTTCTGGCGTAGTACCCCTTTAACTAGTGGAAGCGCTGAGCAAAAGATCCAATTTTTCTTGCCATATCAATATCACAAGAAGGACCATCTGTATTCCATCTACTAAAGCAGTGTTTCCCAACCTGTGTGCCTCCAGCTGTTGCAAACCTACAACTCCCAGCATGCCCGGACAGCCGTTGTAAATTATTTCTATTAAAAATTCTTAATCCTTCCAGTACTTATTAGCAGCTGCACAGTGCTCTCTGCTGACATCTCTGTCCATTTTAGGAACTGTCCAGAGCAGCATATGTTTGCTATGGAGATTTTCTCCTACACTGGACAGTTCTTAAAATGTACAGAGATGTCAGCAGAGAGCACTGTGTTTAAAAAAGAAAATAATTTTTTCTCTGTAGTATTCAGCAGCTAATAAGTACTGGAAGGATTAAGATTTTTTTAATAGAAGTCATTTACAAATCTGTTTAACTTTCTGGCACCAGTTGATAAAAAAAAAAAAAATAATAATTCCACCGGAGTACCCCTTTGAACAGATTTGTAAATGACTTCTATTAAAAAATCTTAATCCTTCCAGTAATTATCAGCTACTGAAGTTGAGTTGTTCTTTTCTGTCTAATTGCTCTCTGATGACACCTGTCTCGGGAGCTGTCCAGACTAGGAGAAAATCCCCATAGCAAACCTCTTATTCTCCGGAGAGTTCCTGTGAAAGACACAGGTGTCAGCAGAGAGCACTGTTGTCAGACACGAAAGGACAACTCAACTTCAGCAGCTGATAACTATTGCAAGGATTAAGATTTTTTTTTTAGCAGTAATTTACAAATCTGTATAACTTTCTGGAGCCAGTTGATCTAAAAAAAAAAAAAAATTTTTCCTGGAATTCCCCTTTAAGATTTTTTAATAGAAGTAATTTACAAATCTGTTTAACTTTCTGGCACCAGTTGGCTTTAAAAACATATTTTTTTCCGGAGTACCCCTTTAACATAAAATGTCCACATTAGGAATAGAGTAAAGGGGCTGTCTGACTATAAAGGGAAGATGCGATCGGATTGCTTGTTGAACCTTCGTAAACTAATGTCGCTGTCGTTCCCTCTCTCGCAGGTATGTGTCTCGGAGAATTTGTCATTAATCCGCACCAGCAGCACATGGACGTGTTCCACTGGGTGATGGACTGGGAGGGGATGATCTCGCTGTCGAGCCTGGTAGGACTCCTGGAGAAACATTTCTTTCCAAAATGGCTCCAGGTAAGTGGATTATATATATATATATGTCTGGATGTACTTCAAAGGTGCCGACGCATGCAGTAAATGGGGCAAATGCTGAAATGCACCATATGTTCTGTATTAACACTATACAGTGGTCCCTCAAGTTACAATATTAATTGGTTCCAGGACGACCATTGTATGTTGAAACCATTGTATGTTGAGACCAGAACTCTATGGAAACCTGGTAATTGGTTCTAAAGGCCCCAAATGTCATCCAAAAATAGGAAAAAGTGAGAATTAAAGAAAAATAAGTATATAATTAATATAGATAAAGCAAATCCTTACATATAAAAGTAATAAAGATCTGCTGGGAGCTGTAAATCACTGTCTATGTCAGTGTTTCCCAAGCAGGGAGCCTCCAGCTGTTGCAAAACTACAACTCCCAGCATGCCCGGACAGCCAAAGGCTGTCCGGGCATGCTGGGAGGTGTAGTTTTGCAACAGCTGGGGGCACCCTGCTTGGGAAACACTGGTCTATGTAGAGGACAGATAAAAATGTAACATGGAGCCGTCCTCACCTGGTGTCCAAAGGAGCAGGTAACCCTGGGACAGGTAGAGAGTACAGAACATGTAATACCTCCCTGTACTGTAGGGGGCGCTATCAGACACCAGTCAGTGCATACACTTCAGTAATACAGGTAAAGAGTACAGAACATGTAATACCTCCCTGTACTGTAGGGGGCGCTACCAGACACCAGTCAGTGCATACACTTCAGTAATACAGGTAAAGAGTAATACAGAACATGTAATACCTCCCTGTACTGTAGGGGGCGCTACCAGACACCAGTCAGTGCATACACTTCAGTAATACAGGTAAAGAGTACAGAACATGTAATACCTCCCTGTACTGTAGGGGGCGCTACCAGACACCAGTCAGTGCATACACTTCAGTAATACAGGTGTTTTACCAGTGAATGCCCATTCTGATTGGTCAGTTCCTCCGGCCATTGACATGTCTCGCAGATCTGGACTGTCTGTAGCATTGTATGTGGAGTCTGGTTTCAACTTACAATGGTCCAGAAAAGACCATTGTATGTTGAAACTATTGTATGTTGAGGCCATTGTAAGTTGAGGGATCACTGTATGCCAGTGTTTCCCAACCATGGTGCCTCCAGCTGTTGCAAAACTACGACTCCCAGCATGCCCTGGACAGCCAATGGCTGTTTTATTTATAATTTTTTTTTTTTTTTTTTGCTTATATAGTGCAGCATACGCTGCTATTAGAGAATATAGAGGTTCTTGTGTATGCCTTGTGCTTACCAGTTGTAGCTGATGTGGCAGGCGCGTGAGTTTACAGCCATACTAATTCCAAATTATTTTCTCATCCTGCCCACATTGCAGCCACTACCCTCCAGACCCCTTCTGGCTTTGCAGAGAGAGAGGGGGGCTGGAGGGTAAAGACTGCAATTCACCTAATGAAACATCCTCTGGTTAGACTCCAATAACCAGAAGCCTAAACTGCTTGGTGTCAGTTCACACTACGTGCAGTTATGTGTTTTTTTTTTGTTTTTTTTTAGGATTACCACAAGGAGAAAGTGATTTAACCTATAATGACAATTGAAGTTTTTTTGGCTGTGTTTACATGTTGCCATTTTGCCAAATTTTTTGGGTGCATGCACACCACATTTTTGCTTTACAGTTCCCGTATATGGTTTCAAGTTAAAACCGTACGGAACCGTATAGAAAACCGTATGCATTGACTTAACATAAACCGTATGTCAAACGCATCATCCAGTTTAGTCCGTTTTGCGTCTTGTACGGTTTTGTCCGTTTTTTTTTTTACCCGTACCCAAAACCGTAGACTACCACGTTTTTTGGTCCGGGTGGAAAATCGTATTAAACCGTATACGTTTTTTTTTAACATGGGAGTCAATGGAAACCGTACAAAACCGTATGTGTGTACAGTTCCATCCGGTTTTCACCATTCGGTTTTTGACTTTGCACAGTTTTTTTTCTTGGAATTTAAATCAAACAAGTGAAACTTTATTCAAAATGGAGTGAAAAGTTAAAAACATATATGTTTGTTTCTTAAAAAAACGGATGCAACCAGACACCATTTTTCAAACAGTATACATTTTTTAACCGTATACGGGTTGAAATTTGTACACACGTTTTGATACAGTTTAGTCAGGTTTTGAGGAGTCCGTTTTTCATCCAAAACCTTATATGGGAACTGTATTGCAAAAACGTGGTGTGAATGCAGCCTTAGGGTGGGTTCACACTACGTTTTCTCCCATACGGGAGCGCATACGGCAGGGGGGAGCTAAAACCTCGCGCTCCCGGATGCCTTCGTATGCGCTCCCGTATGTCATTCATTTCAATGAGCCGACCGGAGTGAAACGTTCGGTCCGGTCGGCTCATTTTTGCGCCGTATGCGCTTTTACAACCGGACCTAAAACTGTGCTCAATTTCTGTAATTAGCACCATTTTTTGTAGTGATTTTGGGAAAGTCCCGGCAAACACAGAAACAAAACAGGCAAAAATGCAATGTGTGAACACAGCCTCGAGAGGTGTATAGTGATCCCATAGACATAGCAGCATTGGAAGTGAGGTGTATAACTACTATATATCCTGATCCCATAGATATAGCAGCAGCACTATACAGATAGAGCTGGAAGTGAGGTCTATAACTACTATATATCATGATCCCATAAAGATAGCAGCAGCAGTATATAGATAGAGCTAGAGGGGCGGTGCATTACAAGCAGCAGAATACAGATCTGAATGAAGAGGGGTCTGGGAACTACCAGGACAGTCTAATAGGTGATTATGTCCTCCTGGCCAAGCTTACACATTGACGGGGTTGTCCAGTAATAGAAAACCTTGCCTCTTTTTTTTTTTTTTCCTTTTCTTTGCAAAATAACAGCGCCACTACTGTCCGCAGGTTGTGCTGTGGTATTACGGCAGAGCTCCATTGAAGTGAATGGGACTGAGCTGCAGTACCACACACAACCTGTGGACAGAAGTGGCACTGTTTTTGCAAAACAAGCAGCGTTTTTCCAATACTGGACAACCCCTTTAAGCACCGTGATTTTCTGTAGATCAGGTTGGTGGTCACATGACCCAGTTACAGTGATGAAACAAATAAATTCATCGGCGCTGTTGGACTAATGATGGTGAGTGTGCATGATATAGGCACAAAAAATCTGGAGTGCTTCTTTAAAAATGGAAAGGCTAATGCATTGGTTACTGCACTGTATACACCCAGCTTTACATATGTGAATACAGGTTTAGATTGCTGTTTTTTTGTTGTTGTTTTTTTTAACTATTGTTCTTCGCCGCAGGTTTTATGCTCCTGGCTCAGCAATAATCCCAACTATGAGGAGATAACAAAGTGGTATCTGGGCTGGAAGTCCATGTTCTCTGACCAGATTTTAGCCCATCCTGGAATCAAGGACCGGTTCAATGAAGCGTTGGACATAATGAACAGAGCCGTTTCCTCTAATGTCGGTAAGTACCAAAGGCTTTGTGCAGGAGCCCCAATAGCTTTACTCTAGGACCTTATTGGGCTTCCGTCCAGGCCTAGGACAAAGCCAAACTGCAGAATCTACAGCAGTGTTTCCAATGCGACTCAGTTTCAACCAGGGTGACTCCAGCTGTTGCAAAACTACAGCCCCCAGCATGCCCGGACGTGCCCGTTGTCTAACATCTATGTGGTGTACAGAATCTCCCCTAGCCGATGTTGTTCTTCTTAGAGAGAACCCACCACCAGAGGAGTTTGGCTGCATATTAAAACATATGCACTCTCAGCTGAACAGAGAGTGCATGTGTATGGGGGGGGGGGGAGGGGGAGCTCTGAAAAAATAGCTGAGGTCAAAATGAGTATTCTGTTGACAGCTTTTGAAGATATGCACAGTCACACATGGGGGGAGATTCATCAAAACTGTATAGTGGTATTCATCAAAACTGAGTAGCGTTTGCACAGGTCGCTCCCCATATTGATTCTTCACTTTTAAGTACGATTTGTGCCTCCATCACAAAAAAATCGGGTGCCGATTTTATATATATATATATATATATATATATATATATATATATATATACATATACATATACAGCGGTCCCTCAACATACAATGGTAATTTGTTCCAAATGAACCATCGTTAGTTGAAACCATCGTATGTTGAGGGATCCGTGCAATGTAAAGTATAGGACATTATACTCGCCTGTCCCTCCAGACCGTCACCGCTGCCCTGGATGTCGCCGCCCATCGCTGTCGCTGCGTCCCCGGGGTGTCCCCGCCGCTCCGGACCATCTCTGCTGCCCGGAATCGTTGCTATTCATCGCCGTCATCACATCGCTACGCACACCGCTCCTATTGGATGACGGGACGGCGTGTTTGGCGATGTGATGACGACGGAGAGCGACGGCGATGCAGGGGATCCTGAAGAGGATGGTCCGGAGCGGCGGGGACAGGTGAATGATCATCACCGGACCACACGGGGCACCTTAAACGACTATCCGGCGGTAGCTGAAGCAGTCTGCTCTGCCCGATAGCCGTTTATGCGATGGCCACGACATACAAAAGCATCGTATGTTGATGCTGCCTCTGAGAGGCCATCGCATGTTGAAATGATCGTATGTCGGGGCCATCATAGGTCGGGGGGTCACTATATATATATATATATATATATATATATATATATATATATTTAGGCTCCATACATCATCAGGAGTTGTTGAGTGAGAGAAGGATCCAGCAGCTTTCCGCTTTCTCCCCCATTGAGAACACATGCTCAGCTTAGTCGAGTGTGCACATGTACGGGGGGGATTGGGAGAGAGAGCTGTCAGCCCTATGTCCAGCTTAAGTCTATAAAATCTATATCAGTGGTCTCCAAACTGTGGACCCTCCAGCTGTTGTAAAACTACAACTTCCAGCATGCCCGGACAGCCGCTGGCTGTCCGGGCATGCTGGGAGTTGTAGTTTTGCAACAATTGGATGTTAACAGTTTGGAGACCTCCTAGGCTCTAAATATTTTTATTTTTCCGAAAAAAACACATCTAGCAGTGAATGCTGAAAAGAGTAACGGTAGAATTAAAGTGTTGTGGAATTATTTTAAAAGTTTTAATAGTTTGGGGTCTGAGCGGTCAGAAGTCTGCGTTTTCTCCCTAGCTTCTGGTCACATGACCTGGACAGACTTACAATGTTAGTCTATGGGGCCGTCCAGGTTCTCCTGATCGGTCGGGGTCTGAACACTCAGACCCCGACCGATTTAAAAACTTTTTTTTAAAGTCACAGGTACGCTTTTAAAATATATTTTTACTTGTTTTATATTATTCACACATAAATAACCCATGTTCTGTGTTCCCCTCCCCTAGGTGCGTACATGCAGCCGGGTGCCCGGGAAAGCATCGCCTACCTGACCCAGACGGAGCGAAGAAAAGACTTCCAGTACGAAGCCATGCAGGAGCGGCGGGATGCGGAGAGCATCGCGCAGAGGGGCATCGGAGTCACCGCAGTACCCATGAACTTCAAGGACCTGATCCAGTCGAAGGCGGAGGAGCACAACATCGTCTTCATGCCCCTCATCGGCAAGCGGCACGAAGGGAAGCAGCTGTACAACTTCAACCGTATCGTCATCTACATAGACAGAGGCGTGGTGTACGTGCAGGGGGAGAAGACCTGGGTGCCCACCTCTCTGCAGAGCCTCATAGACATGGCCAAGTAGAGACGTGTCCACGTGGCTTCTCAGGACATTGTATATAATTCTGTACAGAATGAGAGACTATGGAAGGAAATAATTCATTTTACTACCATGCACTATAAAGGGGTTGTCCAGGAATAAAAAAAAGAGCTAATTCCCCCCCCCCCAAATAAAAAAAAAACAGTGCCACCCCTGTCCTTCCTCTGGTTGCATGTGGTATTACAACTTGCCTCTATTCGCTTCAATGAAACGGAGTTGCAATACCACTCACAACCTGAGGACAGGGGTGGCGCTGTTTTATGAAGGGAGAATAAATTACGGTAGCTCTGATTTTCTGTTCCTGGACAAACCCCTTTAAATAGAACCATTACCTTTTCCAAGGAGACTGCATTTCGCTTAATGACCAAGACCGTGTATATGAAGCAGTAGTTTCCCAACCTGTGCGCCTACAGCTGTTGCTAAACTACAACTCCAAGCGTGCACGGACATTTTATGGACAATTGGTCGCACTAATAAAGTAAAAAAAAAATAATAATAATAATAATTTTTTATAAATGCATAATTTGTGGGACATATTTTACTTAAATAGCTTCTAAAATGGGAGAAAATTCACCCCAACATTTCTTACATATTTTGTTCTGTTTTAGGGGGGGGGGGGGTGTGGAGGGGATTTAGGCCCTGTTCATACTGCGTTTCTGAATTAAAGTGACGCCGATGTATACTGTAGCGTACTGCAGCAGCCCACATTCATTTCGATGGCCTATAGGCCATCGAAATGAATGTGGCCTGCTGCAGTACGCTACAGTATACATCGGCATCACCTAGTGTCTCAGTTCGGCCGCTTACTGCTCCTATACACCAATTTGATGGGACACCCATACACGCAGTGTCCCCTCAAATTAGTGTATAATAGCGGGAGGTGGCGATTACGAAGTCACGAAGTGACGCTGTTTGGGCCATTGAAATAAATAGGGCCTGCTACAGTATATGTTGGCATCCCTCTTTTGACAGAATGACGACAGATACCATACGTATGTCTTTTTATGTATAGGGCTGGAGATATTTTGTTACAACTTGGTTACGTATTACTTAAAGGGGTACTCCGGTGGAAAACTTTTTTTTTTTTAAATCAACTGGTGCCAGAAAGTTAAACAGATTTGTAAATTACTTCTATTAAAAAAAAATCTTTACCCTTCCAGTACTTTTTAGCAGCTGTATGCTACAGAGGAAATTATTTTCTTTTTGAATTTCTTTTTTGTCTTGTCCACAGTGCTCTCTGCTGACACCTGATGCCCGTATCAGGAACTGTCCAGAGCAGGAGAAAATCCCCATTGCGAATCTATGCTGCTCTGGACAGTTCCTGATGCGGACAGAGGTGTCAGCAGAGAGCACTGTGGACAAGACAAAAAAGAAATTCAAAAAGAAAAGAACTTCCTCTGTAGTATACAGCAGCTAAGAAGTACTGGAAGGGTAAAGATTTTTTTTTTTTTTTTATAGAAGTCATTTACAAATCTGTTTAACTTTCTGACACCAGTTGATTTTAAAATAATGGTTTCCAGAGTTAAGTTGTTCCTAAACCCCCACCCCTTTATGCAAGGGTAGGGCTTTTCCTCTGAAGTTTCATGCATATCTATGGGACTTCCGGTACATCTCCTGATTGTGTCACTCTCGGGCTGCAGAGATTGCCCGGGACTTTTAAACATCCTGAACACTATCCGGCAGGTGCAAAGAATAGTTAGTGTGGGGGACTGGATAGGAGGACAGAGATGTGAGGACAGGATATAAGGTAGGAGAATGAGGTCGGGATATGTTGACAGGATATGAGGTCGGGATATGAGGTCTAGAGAAGGAAAAAAAAGCGCTTCATAGTGTAAAAACACCAAGGGCAGATTAAGAAGTATACTGCTCACCAGGAAGGTTTTGTACCAACATACACAACAGTAGAGATCGAATAACAATGATGTGGTTCAGATCTGCAGCCTTCCTGCCCAGGATATAGGAGACATCAAAAACAGCTTTTCGAGTTGTAAGCAGGAATTACAAATGGCACTGATCCATACAGTCAGGGATGTGAAGATAAAAGCAGTATTTATTCCAAAGACGTGCAACGCGTTTCACTGTGCATGGGCAGCTTCATCAGGGGTATGAGTTCCGGATATGTTGACGGGATATGAGTTCCGGATTTAAGGTCGGGATATGTTGACTGGCTAGGAGTTCGGTATACGTTGACTGGATAGGAGTTCGGAATACGTGGACGGGATAGGAGTTCGGAATACGTGGACGGGATAGGAGTTCGGAATACGTGGACGGGATAGGAGTTCGGGATAAGTGGACGGGATAGGAGTTCGGGATAAGTGGACGGGATAGGAGTTTGGGATACGTGGACGGGATAGGAGTTTGGGATACATGGACGGGATAGGAGTTTGGGATACGTGGACGGGATAGGAGTTTGGGATACGTGGACGGGATAGGAGTTTGGGATACGTGGACGGGATAGGAGTATGGGATACGTGGACGGGATAGGAGTTTGGGATACGTGGATGGGATATGTTGACGGGATACGAGGTCCGGATAGGTTGACGGGATATGAGGAAAAGAGCGCTGTTGTTGCTTTTCCGCTATTACAAGGTTTAGGTAGGAAGACCAGTGTAATGAAGTTAAATGTATCCCCATAGCCGAATGTGACTCCTGCAGTTGCTCAAATGCTTAATCGCCTGATTGGCTGAGCCACGCACACCCTCTGCTACGGGGACACCGTTTTCTTCATCATCATTACACCAGGCAACGCCATGTATTCTGCTTGTACTTTATGAAAATAAGTTATGTGGTTGCTAGTACAATGCTTTGGAAGGGAACACTGACAGGCAGTCTATTAAGACGTGGCCCGGGCATGGCCTAACAGGCAGAAGCTGATGGCCTTTGTCAGACCTCTGGTTGCTATGGTAACCACTGGCATTTTGTGATCGCCTTGCTGGGTGTCAATGGCCAGAAAGAGTGGTCCCCCCCTCTGTCATAGACACTAATGCCCTCAGCATGTAAGGGGCTAAACTGCCGGTATTCAAAAAGGTGAGGAAAATTGTCTTCTAAGGATCCTGTTACCCAGGGCCAGTGATCAGCCAATAAACAAAAGCTCGCTCACTGGTTTATTGCAATGTTTTGACAGGTTAAAAAATAGTTTGTGTGTCGCACATCACCCTGGTAAATGAGGCACGTGTGGGCCAACGACTTACAGAAGAAAGGACTGCCAAAGAAAAAACGCCTATACTAATAATCACTATTTTATAGAGGAAAAAGGGCCACGAAAACTGTATCTTGGCAGTAAAAAAAGGAGAGGGCATGTGCCACAGTCATTAGTGTCCCTTCATCTCTCTCTGTGTCACATACATTAGTGCTCCCCATCTCTCCCCTGTGTCATAGACATTAGTGTCCCCTCATCTAAGTGTCCCCTCATCTCTCCATTTTATTTTACCCTCATCTCTCCCTCTGTCAGTCATTATTGTCCCCTTGAGTCAACTATTAGTGTCCCCTCATCTCTCCCTGTGCCACAGTAATTATTGTCCCCTCATCTCTCTGTGTCAATGATTAGTGTTCCCTCATCTCTCCTTGTGTGTCATTAATGTCCCTTCTTCTCCCCTTGTGCCACAGTCATTAGTGTCCTCTCATCTCGTTGTGTCAGACTTTAGTGTCCCCTCATCTTTCCCGAGTCACAGTCATTACTGTCCCCTCATCTCTCTCTGTCACAGACATTAATGTCCCTTCTTCTCCCCCTGTGCCACAGTCATTAGTGTCCCCTCATCTCTCCCTGTGTCAAAGTAATTAGTGTCCACTCATCTATTCCTGTGTCGCAATCATTAGTGTCCCCTCATCTTTAAAAAAAAACTGTCTTGTTTTAACACCTGCTTTGCGCTCGCTCTCTGTATTGGTTTTCTCTCACTTTTGATCTTACACATTGATGCTTTCTTTCTTTTTCTCCCTTTCTCATTCTATTTCTCACTTTTTCCCTCTAGCTTTCTGATTGTTTTTCTCCAATGATCGTTTTTTCTTTCTTTTTTTTTTACTCTTGTTTATTTTTTTTGTTTTTTTCCTGTTTGTTTTTTATTCTCAATCTTTTTCTTTCTTGTGTTAACTTTTTTTTCAATCTTTTTCCCTTTTCTATTCCTATCCATTATCTCTTTTTTTCCCTCTTTTGTAAACACTCTTCTCCTTCCTTTTTCATAAAACATTTGTCAGTCTACCATTTAATGATGTTGAAAGAGAAAATAAGACGTTACAAATCAATAAGCAAAGAAACAATTTATTGGGGACAAGAGTAAAATTGTTTTGGAATCTAGTAGTCTTGTCCTAGTGGATGACAGCCGCTCTAGTAGTCTTGTATTAGTGGATGACAGCCGCTCTAGTAGTCTTGTATTAGTGGATGACAGCCGCTCTAGTAGTCTTGTATTAGTGGATGACAGCCGCTCTAGTAGTCTTGTATTAGTGGATGACAGCCGCTCTAGTAGTCTTGTATTAGTTGATGACCGGCCGCTCTAGTAGTCTTGTATTAGTGGATGACCGGCCGCTCTAGTAGTCTTGTATTAGTTGATGACCGGCTGCTCTAGTAATCTTGTCCTAGTGGATGACCGGCCGCTCTAGTAGTCTTGTCCTAGTGGATGACCGGCCACTCTAGTAGTCTTGTCCTAGTGGATGACAGCCGCTCTAGTAGTCTTGTCCTAGTGGATGACAGCCGCTCTAGTAGTCTTGTATTAGTTGATGACCGGCCGCTCTAGTAGTCTTGTATTAGTGGATGACCGGCCGCTCTAGTAGTCTTGTCCTAGTGGATGACCGGCCGCTCTAGTAGTCTTGTCCTAGTGGATGACCGGCCACTCTAGTAGTCTTGTCCTAGTTGATGACAGCCGCTCTAGTAGTCTTGTCCTAGTGGATGACAGCCGCTCTAGTAGTCTTGTATTAGTTGATGACTGGCCGCTCTAGTAGTCTTGTCCTAGTGGATGACCGGCCGCTCTAGTAGTCTTGTCCTAGTGGATGACCGGCCACTCTAGTAGTCTTGTCCTAGTGGATGACCGGCCGCTCTAGTAGTCTTGTCCTAGTGGATGACCGGCCACTCTAGTAGTCTTGTCCTAGTGGATGACAGCCGCTCTAGTAGTCTTATCCTAGTGGATGACCAGCTGCTCTAGTAGTCTTGTATTAGTGGATGACCGGCCGCTCTAGTAGTCTTGTCCTAGTGGATGACAGCCGCTCTAGTAGTCTTGTCCTAGTGGATGACAGCCGCTCTAGTAGTCTTATCCTCGTGGATGACCGGCCGCTCTAGTAGTCTTGTCCTAGTGGATGACAGCCGCTCTAGTAGTCTTGTCCTAGTGGATGACTGGCCGCTCTAGTAGTCTTGTCCTAGTGGATGACCGGCCGCTCTAGTAGTCTTGTATTAGTGGATGACTGGCCGCTCTAGTAGTCTTATCCTAGTGGATGACTGGCAGCTCTAGTAGTCTTGTCCTAGTGGAGGACCAGCCGCTCTAGTAGTCTTGTCCAAGTGGATGACCAGCCGCTCTAGTAGTCTTGTCCTAGTGGATGACCAGCCGCTCTAGTAGTCTTGTCCTAGTGGATGACCAGCCGCTCTAGTAGTCTTGTCCTAGTGGATGACTGGCTGCTCTAGTAGTCTTGTCCTAGTGGATGACTGGCTGCTCTAGTAGTCTTGTCCTAGTGGATGACTGGCTGCTCTAGTAATCTTGTCCTAGTGGATGACCGGCCGCTCTAGTAATCTTGTCCTAGTGGAAGACTGGCCGCTCTAGTAGTCTTGTCCTAGTGGATGACTGGCTGCTCTAGTAGTCTTGTCCTAGTGGAAGGCTGGCCGCTCTAGTAGTCTTGTCCTAGTGGATGACCAGCCGCTCTAGTAGTCTTGTCCTAGTGGATGACTGGCTGCTCTAGTAGTCTTGTCCTAGTGGATGACCAGCCGCTCTAGTAGTCTTGTCCTAGTGGATGACCGGCTGCTCTAGTAGTCTTGCTCTAGTGGCAAGAGATATAGTTTTTGTTTCCTACAAGCTGAACAAGCCGACAACCATCACACAGTAAAGACATCATAATGTCTCGTGACTAGACAGTAAAATCGTATGGACACTGGGGATTGATCATGAGATGCAATTTATCTCCACCAGGGATTGATGCTTTTATTCTGGGTTTCGGAGGCGGTGGCAGCATCCGTGACCATTCTGGTCTAGTTCCTGAGCAGCTTTTCTTCACCCACAGATGACAACAGGACCAACGCTGATTCCACAAGGCTGTGATAGCAGTTTGTAGGAATATGGGGCAAACGGCTCCGGGTTATACATATTCTTTTTGTCCCCTTATTTTTGTAGAATTTAAAAATCAACATATTACTATGTGTGACCTGTAGGTGTCGCTGTTGTCACTCCTGACTTAGAAAAGTCATTCGCACCTAACATGATACCTACCACAAGGTATAATTAAAATTATTCTAAAAGCCTCTTTAGCAGTGTTTCCCAACCAGTGTGCCTCCAGCTGTTGCAAAACTACAACTCCCAGCATGCCCGGACAGCCAACGGCTGTACGGGCATGCTGGGAGTTGTAGTTTTGCAGCAGCTGGAGGCACACTGGTTGGGAAAACGCTGGCTGCTCTATTGTATCAAGACCATCTGCTAATCCTAAAATGTCTGATAACAGGGAACAATGGGGAAGAGTGGTGCAGTTGCCCATAGCAACCAATCAGATCGCTTCTTTCATTTTTGAAGAGACCTGTGAAAAATGAAAGAAGCGATCTGATTGGTTGCCATGGGAAACTGCACCACTTTTCCTCTACGCAGGTTTTGATAAATCTCCCCCAATAACTTTTACTTAAAGGGAACCTAAGCCACCGGGGGCCCTCCTAATGATTCATGGTTCATGCAGCCTAAAAGTGACGAAAGGTTCACTTAAAAAGGGGTTGTCCTGGATTAGATGTAACATAGCTGCTTTCTTCCAGAAAGACCACCACTTATGTTGTCAGGTTGTGTGTGGTATTGCAGCTCAGTTCGAATAAAGTGAATAAAGTTGTAATACCACGCACAACCTGAGAACAAGTGTGGCGCTGTGTTTTTTTAATACAGATATGTTTTTTTTTCCAATTCTGGATAACTGGTTCAAAGAGGTACTCCGGAGGTAAAAAAAAAAAAAATTTCAAATTAATGGGTACTCCGTTTTCTAATCAACTGGTCCCATAAAGTTATACAGATCTGTAAATTACTTCTATTTAAAAACCTTAATCCTTCCAGTACTCATCAGCTGCTGTATACTGCAGAGGAAGTTGTGTCGTTCTTTCCAGTCTGACCACAGTGCTCTCTGCTGACACCTCTGTCCGTGTCAGGAAGTGTCCAGAGCAGAAGCAAATGCTCATAGCAAACCTCTCCTGCTCCCGACAGTTCCTGACACAGACAGAGGTGGCAGCAGAGAGCACTGTGGTCAGACTGGAAAGAACTACACAGCAGCTGATAAGCACTTGAAGTATTATGGTTACTAAAGGAGTAGTGTAGTGAAATATATCCAAAGGATAAGGGATAAGTTATAGATCGCGAGAGGCCCGACCGCTGAGACCCCCGCAATCTCTGGAATGGGGCGCCGGCAGTCTGCTGGAAGGGGGTGTGATGACCACCGCACGGAGCGGCGGATGACACGCCATCTCCATGTATTCCATAGAGATACATGGAGGGTTGTGTCGGTCAAGTCTTCCTGCAGGGAGACTGCCGGGGCCCCGTTCAGGAGATCGCGGGGGTCCCAGCGGTCAGACCCCCGCGATCTATAACTAAGTTATTTTTCACTGCACTACTCCTTTAAATGTAACTGTACATACCTAGCCCAGGTCTCACCGCAGCTCTGCTTCTTCTTCCTCCGGTCCCCCACCAGGACGAGCGCTCGGAGCAGGACCTTCACGCCATTCATTGTACCGGCCAGTGATTGGCCAATTGGGAAGGTCCTGATCCGAGCGCTCGTGTCAGTGGCAGGCTGAAGAGAAGTGCGGTGGGGACCAGAGGAAGAAGAATCAGAGTTGTAATGGGATTGGCATGGGGCTGGGGGTTGGTGAGTATTGTGCCAGGGCCCTGGCACTATATTATTTTTTTCTGCAGTAGCGGAATGCCCCTTTAACTCCACTGAAAAGGCTGCAAATCCATAACAGAAACTCAAGGCTATGTCTTAGATTTAAGCTGCAGATTGCACAGCGGAAAAATCCGCCATGTGAACTTGCCCTAAAAGCTCACACTTTTACTCAATATAAATCCATCTCTTTTTTTTTCTGCCTAGGTTTCTTGCCAAGCCGCAAACCTGGTTGCGTATCTGGTGTTCAGTGTGGGAGGTGGTGGGGGGCGTTGGGGGTCTCTGTCTGCCAGGACTGGAATGTACAAACTTTGCACTGGGAGGTAAATGGATTCTTCGAACTGAGACGGATTGAAATCTGAGTAAGTTCGCCCTCGAGTGACTATTGTGCTTCCAGAACACTGTGTAGTCGTCGGATTAAAATGTCGCATCCATGTACCTACAATCTATGTATATAGGGTTTGGTTCCCCAGGAGCATCTGATAAGGAAAATCCTGAAGTTTTTACTGAACTTCTCTAGTCGACCAGACATGAAACAAAGGTATCAGATCAGCCTGAGGTCTGGGCACAATCTGGGGCTTGGATTTCATTTCAGTGTTGCTCCTCCCCTGGAGCTTCCTGATTGGCCGCAGCCCTGGAGAAATCAGCATACGGACTGATCCGTGTGTGTCAGGCAGTTAGCCGAAATAAGTTTGCAGAAAGCTTCTCCATAGGGAGCAGCACTGTCCTCCTAGGTCCCTTGTGCAAAAATCCGTTCACCAAAAAGCTTCCCCATTCCCGCAGGCGGACACCATTTCTCCTCAATTTGCACTTTTAAAAGCCAGAGAATTCTTGGATATTCTTCCTTGGATCTTTACGTTTCTCAGGAATATGGCATTCTGCGCACACGTCCTTGACCACTACCTTCAGGAGAGCGATGTCCATCACGTAAGGTGTCACAGTATGGAGAGCTTTCATTAAACTCAAGGATTGTTGCCAGTTCTTCTCTCTTTTTTGGATTCCTGTCATCCGTATCTATGGCTGGAATATATAGTTCTACCCTGAAGACCTTGGAGGACCTTACCTTGGACTCTGGCTATGGGGCAGAGGACTCTTGTAGGTCCCTCAGTCTCTCATCCTCAAAATCCAACTCCCAGCCACTGGCATCCTCTCAACACCGTGGGAATTGGTGGTATTACTCGGGATCCATGAATAGCCGAAACAGCAGCTGGGACACCATGAATACTGCCCTCACCGAGGACCCTGATGTGGTGGATATGTTCTCCAGATGCCACCGGCTACCTGAGCTTGAGGATTTTCCGTGGATGGATGAGGATATTGGAAAGCTGCTCCGAACAGGTAAAGGGGATGGTGAGATGAAGTGGGAATTCTCCCAAGATGCTGTACGGAGAATGTCGGTCTTGTTGAGGAGGCCTCTTATAAGAATATCAAGGGAAGCCCAACGCCTCAGCGTTCTTCATGCCAAGTGCACACGGTATGAAATCCAGAGTGCCATGAAACTTATCCTAAGCTGGGCATTGTCCCAAAGCTGCACGCTGGCCACGGTCCGGGCTCTGTCCCTTTACAGCATGAGTGCCGGTGATGGACTGCGGCAAGGGAAATCTGCTCGCTGCGGACTGTCCATGTCAGTGGGAAGATTCTTCAGGTGGATGGTGGACACTCGAATATCAGTGCGGATTCACGAGTACGCGGCTATATGCTTGACAGCCTGTATGGAGAACTTATTGGAAGAAATACGAAGCCGCGTTTTGGCAAGTCAAGGGTCGGACGGGGCAGAGATATCACTTGATGCCCTGGAAATGGCGATCAACAATGATGCTGAACTATGGGGAGTCCTACAGCCCTACGAGCACTTAATCTGTGGGAAGAACGCCAATGGTAAGACACCATCTAAATCTTATCTATTGATCAATATAGTGCCAGTAGGATTCACGATTGAGATTTTTCACACCTTGGAAAAGTACTTGGGGGGCCACCAGGCTAAATTCTTTCTATTTATAATCCCATGGTGGTCAGATAGAGCGGAGCACCTTTACACTTGTGGTGATGATGATTGACAGCTACAAGCTTGTGTTCTACACACAGACTCTTTTACAAGCTGTGTCTGCCGTTGTGAGATGTTTGGATAACAGTGGGGCATGTGTATGGGGTAAGGGTGAGGTTGTCAGTCATAGGACATGCTCTACACCAGTCCTCTTAGGTTCATCATCTAAGAAAGGCTGGTTCTTGCATTAGTAGTCTTATTTCGACCCTAAATACTTTTGTAGTTGCAGGACATAGACTGAATTTACATTATGTGGGGTTAACGTTATTAGAACGCAGTATAGATGACATTTTTTTTTCTAACTATGGTCTAAACCACTGTTTCCCAACCGGGATGCCTGCAGCTGTTACAAAATTACAGCCCCCAGCATGCCCGGACAGCCGAAGGCTGTCCGGGCATGCTGGGAGCTGTAATTTTGCAACAGCTGAAGCACCCTGGTTGGGCAACACTGGTCTACACTTCTGGACCAGTCTTTGGAGACCACGAGCCATCACTCGTTGAAGTCTTGGGCTTCCTGAGACCCATGTTGTAAGGCAGCTGTTCTATATTAGTCAAAGGTGACACAATCTCTGTTGACCCTGCCGCCTGGCTGGTCCAACCTAATTTGGGTTGTCACGGTATTAGCATTGCCACTTGTCCACACATTGTTGCTCCACTTCTGATGACTATGTTCACCACATTCAGAGGTTTTTGTGTAACCCACAGAGGAGGGTTCTTCAAGTTCATGTGGCAAACTTGGTAACTGTGACCTATGAAGTACATTAGTTTACATAAGATTCCTAGAGAGAAACAAGTGGGGTATTTTATCATGAACCATTGAAGGCAATGGGGCCGTAGACTGTTCTCGTACAGGGGTCCATACGCAATCTGTGTCTGCCCTTGTTCCATAATTGTATAATTTTGTCCGACTTTCTGCAACAAAGCATTTTATCTCGTAAGAATGCACCAAAAAATAGTACCGCATCAAAAGGGATGGTGGTCAGATGTATTGACCCCCCGAAAGATTGTTCCAAAAACCTTCCCATACAGGTCACATGATACTTCGGATACTTTCAAGTTGGCCGTTTGGGATGATGAACGATGGCTGCCCACCAAGAGTTACAGCTCTCACCCCCCATAAACATACATTTTTTGGCTTAGCTGAGTATGTTAGTTCACATGGAGATCGGAGGGAGGGGATGATGGCGGACATCCCGGGCACGGCGTCCAAAAGAGTGCAATATGGCCAATTAATTTTTCTCAACCCCCAGAAGACCCCTAAACACATTAGACCTTTACCTTTTCTTCTAATGTCTATGGAAACGTGTTGAATCCTATTAGTACTATATTGTATATGGGGACAGCCCGACTGTGTTCCAATTTCCCTGTAAGATAAGCGACACTATATACTGTATGTATGGCAGCCACTTACAGAACATCAATTCCAAACTGTGGATCTCTTAAGCCTAGGTCTCCAAACTGTGGACCTCTAGATCCTAGGACTCCAAACTGTGGACCTCTTAAAGGGGTTCTCCGGTGCTTAGACATCTTATCCCTTATCCAAAGGATAGGGGATAAGATGCCTAATCGGGGGAGTCCCGCCGCTGATAACCCCCGTGATCTCGCACGCGGCACCCCTTTTGTAATCAGTCCCCGGAGCGTGTTAGTTCCGGGTCTGATTACTGTCGATCACGGGGCCGGCGGCGTGTGACGTCACGCCTCCGCCCCTGTGTGACCTCACGCTCCGCCCCTCAATGCAAGTCTATGGGAGGGGGCGTGACAGCTATCATGCCCCCTCCCGTAGGCTTGGATTGAGGGGCGGAGAGTGACGTCACACGCCGTCGGCCCTGTGGTCGCCGGTAATCAGACCTGGAGCGAACACGCTCCAGGGACTGATTACAAACGGGGTCCGCATGCAAGATCCCGGGGGTCCCCAGCGGCGGGACTCCCGCGATCAGGCATCTTATCCCCTATCCTTTGGATAGGGGATAAGATGTCTAAGCACCGGAGAACCCCTTTAAGCCTAGGTCTCCAAACTGTGGACCTCTAGAGCCTAGGTCTCCAAATTGTGGACATATAGATCCTGGGTCTCCAAACTGTGGACCTCCAGTTGTTACAAAATTACAATTCCCAGCGAGTCCAGACCGCTGTTGGCTGTCTGGGCATGCTGGGAGTTGTTGTTTTGCAACAGCTGGGAGTCCACACAGTTTGGAGACACATGATCTAGAGGATGAGTGAGGGGTTCTGACAGCTAAGACCACCACCAATCATGGTAACAAAAGATGTGTGCATGTGCGGCCAGTGTTCCATCTATTCTCTATGGGGCTTCCAAACCTTGCCAAGCTCAGCTCTCATCAATGTTCGGAAGCTCCACAGAGAATGCATGAACTTGTGTTTTCACTGCTCTTCCAAGGACTTCATCACTGCACTGGGTAAATATAAGTGTCCAGTTTGGAAGTCTCATTTTCATATACCCTAGACGGGGGTGGGATGGCGGAGGTCCCCTATTCTTTATCACTGTCTTGACCATAAGGAAGAGTTACCAAGAGTCTCTCTCTCTCTATATCTCTGTATCTCTGGATGACCTGCCCTGTCCTGTATTAGATAACTCATTGATGTGAATGGACACTGTGTGGGACTCCCCCGGTAACTCCATGTACACTATTTGCATATAGCGCATTTTTTGAAGTTTTAATGAAGGTATTATAAAGCGGTATCCAGGATTAGAAAGACAGAGCTGATTTCCTAAAAGCAAACAAAAAAAAAAAAAAAAAAAACAGCGCCACCCTTTTCCTCAGGTTGTGTGTGGTATTGCAGCTCAGTTCCATTGAAGTGAATGGAGACGAGGAATTAGCTCTATTTTTCTATTCCTAACATACAGTATTTTTTCCTAAAACATGCGGCTCCTTTATGGCATTCCATAGAACCTTAATTTAACCTGTGAGGGTGCTGCAAGGGAACTGAACACTCTTCTTACAGACTACAGATAATCGCTGGGGGTCCCAGATCAGCTTATTGTCTAGGGACTTTTCCTACAAGATTGGTCGGAGAACCCCTTTAATTTGCAAATGTTGTTGCCTTAAAGGGGTACTCCAGTTATGAAAAACTTTTAACCTATCCCAATGACAGCGCCACCCTTGTCCTCAGGTTGTGTGTGGTATTGCAGCCCAGTTCCATTGAAGTGAATGGAGACAAGGAATTAGCTCTGTTTTTCTATACCTAACATACGGTATTTTTTCCTAAAACAGGCGGCTCCTTTATGGCGTGCCATATCCAAAAGCCACCAAAAGTGGCAAAAGTTCCTCAAAAGTTTTCATTACTGACATAGCATAATATAAGTTGACGTGCGGCTGTAGGCTATAGACGGAATATCACTTTAACCAAACTCTTGTGCATTGTTTCCCAACATGGGTGCCTCCAGCTGTTGCAGAACTACAACTCCCATCACTCCCAGACAGCAAAGGCTATTTAGCAGCAGAGAGTTTAGCAGCAGAGAGCCTCTAGTTTAGCAACAGCTGGAGGCTCGCTGTTGCTAAACTACAACTTCCAGCATGCCCAGACAGCCATTGGCTGTCCGGGCATGCTGGTAGTTTTAGTTTTGCAACAGCTGGAGGCACCCTGGTTAGAAAACACTGCTCTTGTGTACTTGGCTGTCTGGGAATGATGGGAGTTGTAGATTAGCAACAGAGAGCCTCCAGTTCAGCAACAGCTGGAGGCTCGCTCTTGCTAAACTACAACTCCCAGCATGCCTGGACAGCCGTTGGCTGTCCGGGCATGCTGGGAGTTGTAGTTTTGCAACATCTGGAGGCACCCTGGTTGAGAAACACTGCTCTTGTGTACTTGGCTGTCTGGGAATGATGGGATTTGTAGTTTAGCAAAGAGAGCCTCCAGTTCAGCAACAGCTGGATGCTTGCTCTTGCTAAACTACAACTCCCAGCATGCCTAGACAGCCGTTGGCTGTCCAGGCATGCTGGGAGTTGTAGTTTTGAAACATCTGGAGGCACTCTGGTTAAAAAACACTGCTCTTGTGTACTTGGCTGTCTGGGAATGATGGGAGTTGTAGTTTAGCAACAGAGAGCTTCCAGTTTAACAACAGCTGGAGGCTCGCTCTTGCTAAACTACAACTCCCAGCATGCCTGGACAGCCGTTGGCTGTCCGGGCATGCTGGGAGTTGTAGTTTTGCAACATCTGGAGGCACCCTGGTTGGGAAACACTGATCTTGTGTATTATTTCGAATGACCTCCAACCTGCCAATCAAATCTCATACATTAGGTGTCTGCCACTTACCCCGTACACAAATGAGGATTATAATAGAGCGGAATGAATTACCAGCCTGGCATCTCATTATGCCCCCCCCCCCCCAAATTACCATTTGCCCCCCCTGCACCAATAAATGTTCCTATCTCTATCCCCAGACACGCTGAATATGTTTGAATATTGATGTATGCAAATTGCCACGACTGATCAGGATCAGAGGTGACACAGGAGACATTTAATAAGCAGACGGGCGCATTGTGTGCGTGACATATGGGGACTGCGGCGTCTCCTCTCGCCCTCCTGCCAACACCGCTCTGCTCTGGGTCCTTTGTGTGCCCAATGGTTCGCATATGTTAACTGTACACTGCAATAAGGAGCCCTTGGCACTACTGAGGGGGGTAAATCAGGGTGGTTCTTGCTTAGACTATAGGTGCATGCTGATGGGGCATGCTGGGAGTTGTAGTTTTGTAACAGCTGGAGAGCTGTAAGTTGGGTTGGCCACTTACTTTAACCGTAGGTGCATGCTATCAGGGCATGCTGGGAGTTGTAGTCTTGCAACAGCTGGAGGGCTATGAATTGGGTTGGCCACTGATTTAGACCATGGCTGTAGACAGTCAGGATCATGCTGGGAGTTGTAGTTTTGCAACAGTTGGAGAGATGTAAATTTGGTTATCCATTTACTTAGAATGAAGGTGCAGGCTGTCAGGGCATGCTGGGAGTTGTAGTTTTGTAACAGCTTGAGGACTATAAATTGGGTTGGCCACTGATTTACACCGTAGCTGTAGGCGGTCCGGATCATGCTAGGAGTTGTAGTTTTGCACCCGCTGATAAGCTGTAAGTTTAGTTGGCCACTTACTTAAACTGTAGGTGCAGGCTGTCAGGGCATGCTGGGAGTTGTAGTTTTGCAACAGCTGGAGAGATGTAGGTTGGGTTGGCCACTGACGTAGTTCATAGGTGTAGGCTGTTGGGGCATGCTGGGAGTTGTAGTGTTGCAACAGCTGGAGAGACGTATGTTAGTTTGGCCACTTGCTTAAACCGTTGGTGCATGCTAACAGGGCATGCTGGGAGTTGTAGTCTTGTAAGAGCTGGAGGGCTATGAATTGGGTTGGCAACTGATTTAGACCATAGCTGTAGGTAGTCAGAATCATGTTGGGAGTTGTAGTTTTGATACAGCTGGAGAGATATAAATTGGGTTGGCCACTTACTTAGACCATAGGTGCAGGCTTTTAGGGCATGCTGGGAGTTGTAGTTTTGCATAAGCTTGAGGACTATAAACTGGGTTGGCCACTGATTTGCACTATAGCTGTAGGCAGTCAGGATCATGCTGGGAGTTGTAGTTTTGATACAGCTGGAGAGATATAAATTGGGTTGGCCACTTACTTAGACCATAGGTGCAGGCTTTTAGGGCATGCTGGGAGTTGTAGTTTTGCATAAGCTTGAGGACTATAAACTGGGTTGGCCACTGATTTGCACTATAGCTGTAGGCAGTCAGGATCATGCTGGGAGTTGTAGTTTTGCACCCGCTGATAAGCTGTAAGTTGGGTTGGCCGCTTACTTAGACTGTAGGTGCATGCTGTCAGGGCATGCTGGGAGTTGTAGTTTTGCAACAGCTGGAGAGGAGTAAGTTAAGTTAGTCACTTACTAAGACCATAGATGCAGGCTATCAGGGCATGCTGGGAGTTGTAGTTTTGCAACAGCAGGAGAGATGTAAGTTGGGTTGGCCACTGACTTAGACCATAGGTGCAGGCTGTCAGGGCATGCTGGGAGTTGTAGTTTTGCAACCATTAGAAAGCTACTGGTTGGAGATTACCAGTGTGTAGGGTTCGGGAACTATACAAGCGTGACTAGTGTGTACAGCAGTGTTTTCCACCCAGTGTGCCTCCAGCTGTTGCAAAACTACAACTCCCAGCATGCCCGGACAGCCAACGGCTGTCCGGGCATGCTGGGAGTTGTAGTTTTGCAACAGCTGAAGACACACTGTTTGGAAAACACTGATGCGTATGCAATGTTGTGAGTTCAGCAAGGGACAATGGCGAAGACAAGTCAGGGCAGCCTATCCCTTCTTTCATGGGACACCCCTGTGAGCATTCCATGGCGGCTGGATGTGAATGGCTGCCGTACACCTGTATAAACACATCTCACATGTGGATGCGGCCTCTGTTGTGGATATAAAAGATACCGCGCACTGTACGGAGGTATGGGACGCCAGGTTTTTCTCCCCTCACGCTTCTTATGAGGTAAAGTGGACACATGGTGGATGGGAACTCAGTCACACAACTTCCTTCACATAGTCTTGTGATGTATTTCACAAAGGCCGGGTATACAAAGAGCAGCCCTATAGATTGTGAGTAAACACAGGTGGCGCACAGAGCGCTGTTAGGCCTCATTCACATCTGAGTCGGAAAATTTGTCGCCATTTTGGCCTGTATATTTTTATTGCACCTAGGGGACATTAACACCGCAATACTATGTCTTATAATCATTATAATATGTATTATGTAGGGGGAGATTTATTAAAACCTGTCCAGAGGTAAAGTTGCTGAGTTGCCCATAGCAACCAATCAGATGGCTTCTTTCATTTTTAACAAGGCCTCTGCAAAATGAAAGAAGAGATTGGATTGGTTGCTATGGGCAACTCAGCAACTTTTCCTCTGGACAGGTTAAGATAAATCTCCCCCTATACGTAGTATATACTGCAGTATATTGTGATCTGACCTCTTTACTAGGAGTACTAAGATGGACGGCCTGAGGGCTTAAAGGAGACATATCATGTACAAAAACGTATCCCCTATCCAACCAGTGGGACCCCCCCCCCCCCCCCAAGATCTCCCGTAAGGGGCCCCAGATCTCTTCGGGAAAGGCGCGTGTCGAACCCCCGCACAAAGTGGCGACCGACACCCTCTCCATATATTTCTATGATATATGGAGGGGATGTGTGAGCCGCTACTTCGTACAGGGGTTGACACGCACTGTTCCCAAGGAGAGTCAGTCGGTCGGACACCCGCAATCTAAAACGTATACCCTATTGTGATAACCCAGTACGGGATATCATCCTACAGTTCTATCAGCTTGAGTCCCTGTACATCCTCAGGGCTCACCTGCGGTGTTCCCCCATAAAGTGTAAAGGTTGTACATAAGGTGTAAAGGACCTTTGATATGATCACATGGTAATGGTTGTCATATGTTAAAGGAGTAGTCCAGTGGTGATTCAGTGGTGAGCAACTTATCCCCTATCCTAAGGATAGGGGATAAGTTGCAGATCGCGGGGGTCCGACCCCTGGGGCCCCCCGCGATCTCCTGTACGGAGCCCCGACAGCCCGCTGGAAGGGGGCGTGTCGACCTCCGCACGAGGCGGCGGCCGACACACCCCTCAATACAACTCTATGGCAGAGCCGAAGCGCTGCCTTCGGCAATCTCCGGCTCTGCCATAGAGATGTATTGAGGGGGCGTGTCGGCCGCCGCCTCGTGCGGGGGTCGACACCCGCTATCTGGGCGGAGAGCCGGGGCCCCGTACAGAGAGATCGCAGGGGGCCCCAGCGGTTGGACCCCCCGCGATCTCAAACTTATCCCCTATCCTTAGGATAGGGGATAAGTTTTTCACCACTGGACTACCCCTTTAAGTCACATGTTTTGTTACCCAGAGAGCACCAGGTGACCAGATGACCCGCAGCTAGCCTATAGGATCCTTGCTCAGCCCCCCTTTATAAGAGGGGGAGGTACTACGGTCACTCTCTTAGATCCTGAGGTCAAGTCCAGCCCAGATGTCTCAGAGCCAGTATCCAGCACATCTGGAGGCCTCAAGCCTAAATTGCAGCCACAAGTCAGTAAGTCAAGTCATCTCTGTCTGCTGTCACTATCTTCAGTCAAGTCAATGATATTCAGCGTGGCTGTGCTAAAGTCTGTCAAGTCACTGCAAGTCTCAGCAAGCTGCGAGGTCCCCTGTGTTACTGGTCACCTCTCTGGGATCCTGGCCTAGCTGTAAAGACTGTTACCATCTGTCTACCTCAGTAAAGCTACCGTTAACCTAACTTGGCCTTGGACTATTATGTGCCCTGCCTAACCTAGGACTAGCCGTGCTACATTCGGGTGGTTACATAGGCAAACCACGCCCTTGCGTCATGAACACTAAGGGGTTGACACCATCTACCTCTGGGCAACACCATCTGCTCCTACACCTTACATCGCACCCTGACACTACACTATCCTAGGGGATAAGTTTCTGTACATGATACTACTCCTTTAACAAGGCCCCTGACTGCCACACCTAACTACTGGCCAACCCATGATTGAGTTATAAGCCGCTTAGATGCCACAGTCGCTATTGACTGAAGCATCTAGGGGGCTAAAAAGACAGGATCAGATATACTGCTGGACCTGGACACTGTAGGGGGATGGCAATTGCCACGAATGATATGGGCTAAGCTCCTGAGCCTGATCCAGACAACCTTCTCTGCATTATGTGGTCTCCACTTTTGACCATAAGCAGATTATGAAGTGTCCCCATGCTTGGACCCCCCCAATAATCAGCTCTAATTTGTAGCCAAACCTGGTAGTAAAGATTCAATTTCCCTGCAGTGCCTCCACAGGAGAAATTAAGCATTACACAGAGCCCATTTATTTCAATGGATTGTCTATGTATCAAAGGACATTATAGGTCCTCCATGGGTTAGGATACCAAACAGAGCATCCCCTTCTATTAACTCCCTAAAAGGGTAAATTAAAATTCCCTAAAAGGGTAAATTAAAATGTTTTTTCTCTCGTGATAACTATAGGTTCACTTTAGGAGAAAGTCCACATTATTGTTTCCTTTACATGAGGAATGAGAAGTTCCTGACTTTGGCCCCACAAATGTGTCTGCAGCTTGTATCCTATGTCCATACACAGCTGTGCTTTATGTGCTGCTGATGGATTTACATGGTGGTGGTCCGCAGGGTCCTACATATACTGTATATATTATCAAAGCAGTCCCGCTCCCTCCTCCGACATCTGTATCTATACATAGTTATCATCACCTCCGATAGAGCATTCTAGGTTTAGGCTACAAGGCAACATATTTGGGACTGGGACAATTGTTTCTTCTAAAGAAAGTCAAAGTAAAGCCATTTGGCACCATCTGAATTTCCACGAGTAGCAATTCCCTGAGGCCTCGTTTACATAACCCTGATTTGTCCTTATACTATAGATATACGTCAGATTCCTGTGAAAATGGGACGCTGACCAATACGTGCCCATACTGTCACAGCCCCATTGACTATGTTCAGTCCATATACATATACTGCCCATATTCTCACTGACAACTTTATTAGGTATATCTGTTCAATTGCTTGTTAACACAAATAGCTTATCAGCCAATTAGGCATGTAGATGTGGTCAAGACAAACTGAAAATCAGAATGGAAAATAAAGAGAATTTAAGTGACTTCGAACGTGGCATGGTTGTTGGTGCCAGATGGGCTGGTCTGAGTGTTTCACAAACTGCTGATCTGGGATTTTCACTCACAACCATCTCTAGGGTTTACAGAGAACGGTCCGAAAAAAATAAAAATATCCAGTAAGTGGCAGTTGTGTGGAGAAAAATGCCTTGTTGATGTCAGAGGAGAATGGGTAGACTGGTTCTAGATGACAGTAAGGAAACTGTTACTCAAATAATCACCCATCTTAATATGGTAGGGAAGAGGGGTTATGTGAATAAGTCCATAAGGAACTGCATTTGTCAATTTTTCAATTTTCCTGCAGCGCCACCACAGGGGCAATGAAGCATTACACTGTTCCTATTGAAATGGATGGGCCAACTGCAGGGCTCAAGTCCTGCAGGAACACACAGGAACAGAGTTCCTGCACTTTTTCCAGAACAGGAACACTGTTCCCATTAGCTGGAGTCCTGCAGGACTAGCCCTTGAGTGGAAATCATGGGTGAGTTTCCACACTTTTTTCCCCAGGACTTAACCCCCGGCTACCGGTAGAGTTGAGGAGTGTACTGAGTCCTCCAGAGCAAGAGATCTTCTATGTAGGTACTCTCCTCTGTAACAGATGAGAGTCCTGAATGGGTTCCACCCTTTATTGACCCGTAATTTCCTAATAGGGTATTTAAAAAGGTTTTTCTAAACCAGATGACCCCTGTGCGCCATATTGTATTGCATTTTCTCATTGGTTTATTGAATCTGACTCTACTGTACTCCTTAGGGGATGTTCCGAACGGGAGCCCGGGCACATTCTAACACTTTCCCTTTTTTATTGTTGCTGATTTTTATCGTAAAGTCTCCAGCCTTGTTAACTGTTTACATCATATCGGGGGCAGCTTTGTGCTGCTTCAATTGCTGTTACACAGAGTCTTCAATCCAGATGTTTAAAACCCCGGCAGGGCGTTGTCTGAACATTTTCCAAAACCTTCCGCGAAATATATGAAAGCAATTAGTTGTTTTTTTGGGTTGAGACGAACTTTGGAGCCTCAAATGCAAAACAATTCTTCGGTCACTGGGAGACGGTAGACAGAGAGCATTAAAGGACATGTGGGAAACAATTACTTAAAGGAGTACTCCGGTGGAAAAACCTTTTTTTAAAATCAACTGGTGCCAGAAAGTTAAACAGATTTGTAAATTATTCCAATAGAAAGAAAATCAGATGGCACTCACCAAAGTCGTGGTTTCTTATTCTTTATTCAAACGACATAAAAGCAAAGTTGCGTGTCAGGCAGGCATTCAGGCAAGGACGCCGGGAGCCTCCGCGTGGAGGTGACAGCTGTATCGCACTTCCGTGCTTCTTCAGACCATACCCACTCCTGGCGTGTTGCCGGTAAAAATACCTGCGTGACGTCATGGGAAGAGGTGGGGACTTGTATTGAAAAACATACAAAATGTAATGAGTACAGATGCTCGCGGAATCTTACGTAGCAAGAAGGGATCTCCGAGAATTATAGAACATATGTGGCAAGCACACAATGGTAACCCACTTGATTTAAAATTTTTCGGTATAGAAAGAGTTAATCATAGAGACGGAGTGGACAGACGTAAATCTCTCCTGCAATAAGAAGCTCGCTGGATCATGTGCACGGAAGCCCAGGGGAACCTGGGCATGAACGATAAACTGGATTTAAGTGTTTTTGTATGAACCTTAGCATTTGCTATGTATACTCCTGCGTGAGACTTGTTTTTAATATTTTATACTCACTTTTTCACTTTTTGTATGTTTTTCAATACAAGTCCCCACCTCTTCCCATGACGTCACGCAGGTATTTTTACCGGCAACACGCCAGGAGTGGGTATGGTCTGAAGAAGCACGGAAGTGCGATACAGCTGTCACCTCCACGCGGAGGCTCCCGGCGTCCTTGCCTGAATGGCTGCCTGACACGCAACTTTGCTTTTATGTCGTTTGAATAAAGAATAAGAAACCACGACTTTGGTGAGTGCCATCTGATTTTCTTTCTATTGGAATATCTGAAGCTTTCTGCCATTTCATTTGATTGTGCACCACCGCAAGTCTAGTTATTCACCTGTCCAGCAGCTCTATGCATCGGACTATCAGCAGTGCCGGTCTACATCTCACCTCACAGATTTGTAATTCTTAATTCTTCCAGTACTTATCAGCTGCTGTATGTTCCACAGGAAGTTATTTTCTTTTTGAATTTCCTTTCTGTCTGACCACAGTGCTCTCTGCTGACACCTCTGTCCGGAGAAGGAAAGGTTTGCTATGGGGATTTGCTCCTACTTTGGACAGTTCCTGACATGGACAGGGGTGTCAGCAGAGAGCATTGTGGTCCAACAGAAAAGAAATTCAAAAAGATAAGAAATTCCTCTGTATTATACAGCAGCTGATAAGTACTTTGGATAGGGGATAAGATGTCTTGGGGCCGGAGTACCCCTTTATGCGAGGCTTGAAAGTGTTAGTGTTACACTATGTTCTCACCGCAGAATATTTGCAGAATCACCGCCTGGAGAAAAAAAACTAATAACGATCACCAGCAGAACATGCCGGCACTAGGATCGCTCGGAAATGCGACGTCTCCATAGACGGCAGTGCATTTCCGAGAGGATTCTGCTGAAAGAATTGACATGTCAATTCTTTCTGCAGGAGGCCGAGTCGGGATTTTCGCGGCAGATGTTTCCTCTTGATTCTGTTTGGAAATTCCGTCGTGTGAACGTTGCCTAAGTCAGTTTTTTGACCCAAAGTGAGGATGGTTTTTGCATTAGTTTTTCATAAAAGCAGCAAAATGAATATGAAGGACGACCGAATCCACCACGGTGTTCGCCCAGTCTGGTTGTGGTGCCCATTACTTTGACAAGAATAATAGTGTTACTTCTTCCTGTGAAATATGATGGAATCCACCACGGACAGAGCCGCCAACTCGCATGTGAACAGAACCAAATGAGCCCCTTCTCAATGTTTAGAATTTTTTTTTTCAGCCACATGTTTATGAGAATTTGCCACAAGGCACTGGCTGTGGTCAGCTCCGCTTTCCCTTTTCAGTGATTAAATCATCTGGATCTTGGTACAAGTGATTTTATTTTCGACATCTGGTTCCCGAGCGGAGTTGCTGCCTGAGGCCACAGAAGAAGCCTGAGTCAGACGGGAGATGATGACCTCATTATCCTTCATGTCCCGGGCTGCGACCCCCCCCCCCCCTTCCATCCCCCGAGACATATATATTAGTAGTATATATACCGCAACCAAGTGCAATCACAATTTATATTAATCATGTTTCTTTTACTTAAATTCAGGGGCGTAGCTATAGGGGGTGTAGTGGTAGCAGTCGCATCGGGCCCTGGTGCTCTTCTGGGGCCTCAAAGCACATGTGCCCCATAAGGGACATGTATTATAAATGGCACATGGGGCCCTGTTGGAGATTTTGCATTGGGGTCCAGAAGCTACAAGTTACGCCTCTGCCTAAAGGGGTACTCCGGTGGAAAACTTCTTTTTTTTTTAATGAACTGGTGCCAGAAAGTTAAACAGATTTGTAAATTACTTCTATTAAAAAATCTTTACCCTTCCTGTACTTTTTAGCAGCGGTTTGCTACCAAGGAAATTCTGTTCTTTTTTAATTTCTTTTTTTCGTCTTGTTCACAGTGCTCTCTGCTGACACCTGATGTCCGTATCAGGAACTGTCCAGAGCAGGAGAAAATCCCCATAGCAAACCTATGCTGCTCTGGACAGTTCCTGATACGGGCATCAGGTGTCAGCAGAGAGCACGGTGGACGAGACAAAAAAGAAGTAAAAGAAGAACAGAAGTTCCTCGGTAGCATACAGCTGCTAAAAAGTACAGGAAGGGTAAATATTTTTTTTAATAGAAAGGCAAATAAATGAAGCAAATGAATCCGGCAAGTCACCGCAACCGTAGGTAGTTCAGCGTAATGCGGCCGCCATGTATGTCTGGGATGGTGTGGGAAGCTCAGAGGCTACAAACCAGTAGGTTTCGTGCAGTTGCACTTCTTCCGGCCTCATGATGAGGCCGGAAGAAGTGAAACTGCACGAAACCTACCAGTTTGTAGCCTCTGAGCTTCTCGTACCATCCCGGACATCAGTGGCAGCCGCATTACGCTGAACTACCTATGGTTGCGGTGAGTTGCCGGATTAATTTGCTTCATTTATTTGCTTATTTGTGTTTCGGGATTCCTAGGCACCACCGTATTTTCAGCAATCATTGAACCGTTTCATTCCATAGACTTCCATTGTATTGCATATTAATCCTCAGCAGTGTTAGTCAGGTGCCTCCTATTTTTGTCTTGTTTACTCTTCTATTTTTTAATAGAAGTAATTTACAAATCTGTTTAACTTTCTGGTACCAGTTGACTTATAAAGACCTAAAAAAAAAATGTTTTTTCCACCGGAGTACCCCTTTAAAGGGGTACTCCACCCCTAGACATGTTTTCCCCTATCGCGGAGGGACATGTCTGATCGCCGGGCCGGCACTACAGCTTTCATGAACATGGAAGCCTGGGGCCCCCATGTTTGTAATGTCACGTCACGCCCCCTCCATTCATGTCTATGAGAGGGGGCGTGGCGGCTAGTACACGTGGCGGCTGTGTTCGCCAATTATTTGTCACGGAGTGGAGTTAGCTCTGTGCACCGGAAGACTGGTGTGCCGTGGCGGAGATCGCGGGGGTCCCCAGAGGCCGAATCCCCCCGCGATCAGACATGTTATCCCCTATCCTTTGGATAGGGGATAACATGTCTAAGGGCAGAGTACCCCTTTAAATCTCAAATTTTTTTTTCAAATCTTTTGGGGATTCTGATTTCAGAAAAAGGTCATTTTGCTTTACAAAAAAAAAAATTGGCTACGTGAGAAAATCGATGCATTGAACTCCATCCGAATTTCAGATTCCTGGGAATGTTGACCGACCTTTCTCATCTCTCCTACATAATAAAAAGGTAATTGACTCAGTAGACGGCTAATTGAATAAAAAATCTGGCAAGTTAAAAGTAAGCAAGGACACCGAAAAGTCTTCCGCCATCAGAAGATAGTGTGCATGCAAAGGACACTTCTCCTGATTGGTGATACATAACTATTTTAATAGGTTAAAACAGTGTTTCACAACCAGCGTTCTTCCAGTTGTGGCAAAACTACAACTCCCAGCATGCCCGGACAGCCAAAGGTTGTCCGGGCATACTGGGAGTTGTAGTTTTGCAACAGCTGGCGACACACTGGTTGGGAAACACTGCTTTACAGCAAGCCACTTGGACATAGGCAACAACAGACTGAAGCTGTCCCACTAATATGAATGGGAAATGTTACTGGGCTTTCTCTGTGACCTTTACAGGGAAAGGGGAGGCTGATCTGTGAGCAACAGTTATTGTGTGTATCTCTGTTATCTATACACTAGTGTCACCTTATGCTGTGCAGCCAGCAGCCTCTGCCTCATCATCACAGAGAGAATGGTCAGCTTTAGTTTTAGGCCTAGTGGCCAAAATGAAAACTCCAGGATTATTTAGAAATATAGATAGTAAAATGGGAAAAAAATAAACATGTTTAACATATGTTCCTTTTCATTAGGTTTTCCCCAGAAAGAATTGACATGTAAATTATTTTCGCGCATTTCTGAAATGCAGATGACGCCTGGAGATGACGCATTTCCAAGCGGTCCTAGCGCAGGCGGGTTCTGCCGACGCCTGCTGTCTGCCAAATGTCTGACCGGAAATTTTCTGGGTGGACATTCTACAAAAGATCCGCATTGTAAGCATAGCCTTACTCTTGAGCTTGCCATCAAAATTTAGTATGTTTTTGGGGTGTGGGAGGAAAACCACGCAAACATGGGGAAAACATACAAACTCCGTGGAGAAACTAAACTGGTTGGATTTGAACCCAGGGCCCCAGTACTGTTTACCACTGAGCCAAAGGGCAAACGTTCCGGAAGCTACAATATGAGGATATGTTTTATAGGATCCTCATAATGCCGAGCTGCTGTTATTGTCCTGCTTGGATTTGAACCCAGGGCTCCAGCGCTGCTAACCATTCAGCCAAAGTGCAGATGCTCAGGAAGCTTCGATATGAAGATCTGTTTGATGGGATCCTCACAATGCAGAGCTGCTGTTTTACTCTAAGATGACCCTACGTCACAGAGAGGCATTAAAGGGGTACTCCGCTGCCCCAGCGTTCGGAACATTTTGTTCCGAAAGCTTGGAGCGGGCAGAAGGTGGTGACATCATGGCCACGGCCCCTTGTGACGTCACGCCACGCTCCCTCAATGCAAGTCTATGGGAGGGCTTGCATAGACTTGCATTGAGGGGGGCATGGCTGTGACCTCACGACCCCACTGCCCGCTCCCAACGTTCTAAATGAGGGGTGCTGCAAAGAGATTGCGGGGTCCCAGCAAACAGACATCTTATCCCTTATCCTTCGGATAGGGAACAGCTGGAGAGAGGGTAGCCTGGCAGGGCTGACCTCTGGACCAGGGAGAAAATTCCGATTATATGGCTCAGATAGCGCACTCCCGGAGGGAGTGCGCTATCTGAGCCATATAGTCGGAATTTTCTCCCTGGTCCAGAGGTCAGCCCTGCCAGGCTGCCCTCTCTCCAGCTGTTCCCTTCTGCACCGCTGCCCCAGCGGGACCAACGGCCAGCTGCCTCCCGACATTGGAGCACTTTTACAAGCGCATATCGGTGTTGTGCCTGCCCGCACAACACGCTAAGGTGAGCGAAATTTACCTATACCTTACTAGCATCCCATATCATCTGGGATTAACCGCACTATAGTGCCGCTTCTGCTCTTTTTCCCCTCTCCTATCCTTTGAATAGGGGCTAAGATGTCTAGGGGCGGAGTACCCCCTTAAACTGATTCCCCCCCCCCCCCCCCCCCACCGCACCACTACCTCCTTTTCCATTCCTAGTAGGATAGAAGGGCAGAGTGACCTTGGCTATGTTCCAGTCTCCTTTGTTGGCCGTAAAAGAGGGACAGGCCTGAAAGCCTTGGCTCAAAGTCAGCAACATATCAGAACATACATGAAGGATAGTGGGGTGACTGGGTGAGGCAATGGTGTTGCAGGGTCTGGTGGTATTAACCCTTGGTTTGTCGTGATGCCAGGATGTGGTTCTTTTGGTATAGAAGGCCCTGCTGAAAACCGGCCCAGAAACAAATAATGGAATGTCCACAGCAGGATTATGAGATAACTGGAACTTTTACTTAACTTCTTGTGCAACAGTCTTTACAGTTAAACAGTTTCTCTTGAGGTAACCGGGATGCAGGTTCCTCACAGGCTTGGCTGGGACTAGTAGTCTTGAGATTTATGCAGGCCACTGTGCTACTAATTATATGCTGAGTTGAGTAGTAGTCACTAGGAATTTGTAGATAGAGCTTTGTAACTCACGTTTTGTAGTGGCTGCAGGTTCTTTAGGCTTTGGCCTAGTGAGATGAATTTAGTATACAGTGACCCCCCCCCGACCTACGATGGCCCCGACATACGATAATTTCAACATGCGATGGCCTCTCAGAGGCAGCATCAACATACGATGCTTTTGTATGTCGGGGCCATCGCATAAACGGCTATCCGGCAGCGCTGACTGCTTCAGCTGCCGCCGGATAGCCGTTTATGATGCCCCGTGAGCTCAGGTGATGGTCACTTACCTGTCCTCGGGGCTCCGGCGCGTCCTCTTCGGGATCCTCTGCATCGTCGGCGCTCTCCATAGACGTCATCACGTCGCTGCGCACGCCATCCCGTCATCCAATAGGAGCGGCGTGCGTAGCGACGTGATGGCGGCGACGGAGAGCGCGGATGCCGGGGAAGCAGAGGCCTTACCGGAGCGTCGGGGACACCTCGGGGACGCGGCGGCATCGATGGACGGCGACATTCCGGGCAGCGGTGACGAGCGGTGACGGTCCGGAGCGGTGGGGACAGGTGAGTACAACTTCCTCTAACAGTGGTCTACAACCTGTGGACCTCCAGATGTTGCAAAACTACAACACCCAGCATGCCCGGACAGCCAACGGCTGTCCGGGCATGCTGGGTGTTGTAGTTTTACAACATCTGGAGGTCCGCAGGTTGTAGACCACTGTTCTATACTTTACATTGCACGGATCCCTCAACATGCGATGGTTTCAACAAACGATGGTCCATTTGGAACGGATTACCATCGAATGTTGAGGGACCACTGTATTATGAGATTGTGCTTGCTTGGTAGTTAGGAACAAGAGAGCAGAAGAGAAAATTTAGAGACTACAGCCCCTTATATACTAGGGGGGCTGGACTAATCCGATTGGTTGTCAAGCCTGGAGGTCCTGTACCCAGGGAACTCTGGGTAAATCACATGATATTATCACATGACCCAGGAAGGCCCTATACATTTGTACAACTTTATACATAATTAACAATATGCGCAATACATTTGAAATGCATTATATGAGGTGATCAAGGGGTAAGCCCTGCTGGAGAGCCCTGTAGAATGGAGGAACTCTAATTGAGGGGAGGAACTCTAACTGTATTGAGACACCACAATAGTGTTAATATACCAAAACATTGTCCATTTACATCAAGGGGTTCTCTGTGTAATGCAGAACAAGACAAGTCCCCCAGAGCAAGAGAAGCCGCTTGTAACGTTCTCTACTCTGGCCAAGAGATAAAGACCCCAACAGAGACCCCCCCCCCCTCTATATACTCCTGATTCCTGAAGAGGGTGGACGAAAATGGGTTTTCTAAATTTGACAACCACTTTAAAGAATTCTTTGTTAGTAGAGGTGTGGGGGGAAGCATTTAGGACCTCTCAGAGATAGCATTTCTTACGTAGCGGAACTGTCATATGTGTGCATCAGGGTATGTTCACACGGCAGGATGTCCATGCGGAATTCAGCCAGATAGAGAGTCCCATTGATTTGCTGCACTGTGGACACGGTGGATGTTTCCGCCGCGGAAATTTCCATTCCTGCGTCTGCAGAAAGACTTGTCTATTCTTTCTGCGGATTTGGCTCGGAAATGAATTGCCGTCTATGAGACTGCCTATTTCCGAGCGGTCCTAGCGCCCACAGGAACTTTCGAATGTGCAGTATGTCTGCCCGTGTTTTACTACCGTGTGAATGTATCCTTAGACAGACAACCCATTGATTTTAAAGGGGTACTCCGGTGAAAATCAACTGGCGCTAGAAAGCTAAACAGATTTGTAAATTACTTCTATTTGAAAAGATTTACCCTTCCAGTATTTATCAGCAGCTGTATACTACACAGGAAGTTATTTTCTTTTTAAATTTATTTTCTGTCTGACCACAGTGCTCTCTGCTGACACCCCTGACCATGTCAGGAACTGTATGGAGCAGGAGAGGTTTGCCATGTGGATTTGCTCCTACTCTGGACAGTTCCTGACATGGACAGAGGTGTCAGCAGAGAGCACTGTGGTCAGACAGAAAAGAAATTATAAAAAAGAAAAGAACTTCCTGTGGAGCATACAGCAGCTGATGTGTTCTGGGAGGGTAAACCTTTTCAAATAGAAGTCATTTACAAATCTGTATAACTTTATGGCACCGGTTGATTTAAAAAAAAAATTGTCTTTCACAGGAGCACCCCTTTAACAAGCACTGTGTAATGCTTCATTTCTCCTGTGGTGGCGCTGCAGTAGATCTGAACGCTTGGTGTCTGGTTTTCTCACAGATTACCGCTGACGGTAGGGACATCGGGGGAGATTTATCAAAACCTGTTCAGAGGAAAAGTTGCTGAGTTGCCCATAGCAACCAATCAGATCGCTTCTTTCATTTTTGAAATGGCCTTGTTAAAAATGAAAGAAGTGATCTGATTGGTTGCTATGGGCAACTCAGCAACATTTCCTCTGGACAGGTTTTGATAAATCTCCCCCATCATGTTTCCAGTTTATCGGACCCTTTTAACAAAAATAGATTGCCTACAGTGGAGAAACCCTTTAAGAACAATTTATGATCAACCTTGTGATGTGTCTTCTCGCAGTAGAATCTAAAATTTCAATGGATAATACACATTTACTGCGGTAGATAATTGATTTGTAGGTTAAGTATTGTATCTTCTGGATTAAAGGGGTACTCTTACACGCAGCACCCTGTTACAATCGGTCCCCGGAGCACGTTCTCTCCGGGTCTGATTATTGGTGATCAGGGGGGCGGAGCATTGTGACATAACGGCCCCGACCCCGTGTGACATCATGCTCCGGACCCTCAATGCAAGCCTATGTGAGGGGGCGTGACACGCCCCCTCCCATAGGCTTGCATTGAGGGGCCGGAGCGTGACGTCACACGGGGGCGGGGGCGTGACGTCACAATGCTCCGGCCCCCGTGATCGCCAGTAATGAGACCCGGAGAGAACGTGCTCCGGGGACTGATTGTAACGGGGTGCTGCGTACAAGATCACGGGGGTCCCCAGCGGCGGGACCCCCCACGATCAGGCATCTTATGCCCTATCCTTTGGATAGGGGATAATAAGATGTCTTAGCGCCAGAGTACCCCTTTAACAGGCTCTTTCCTTCCCAGTACTCCATACTTCTTCTATAGGGAGCCTGGGAGCAGGACTGACAGCTATGATGTATGGCGGTGACTTACTATTGCCATGTTTCTAAATAAAGCTACTTGCACCTTTGTGAGGAGGGGGGGGGGGGGGGAGGAATAAGGCATTGCTCACCAGTGAAGCCGAAAGGTCATTGGCCCCTGGTGTACTTTGATGTTGGCTGTGGAGATGGCTCCTGCTGGTGGGCTTATCATGGCAAACATCATGGCATCTGCTCTTATCAGCTGTTCCATCAGATGTTCATCTGAAAAGTGTTAAACCCTTCCTAAAGTTTGTAGATTCAGGCTGAACTGATTTCATCTGATGACTTGTCTCAAAGATTTCTCATGTGTCTTTAGTTTTCTAAGACAACTGTAAACGTAGAAGAGTCCCCACAAGAGTTACTCCAAGCCATGATCAATGCAGGAACACGGGGATTGGGGCATGTTGGAATCCAATATGCCCGATTCTTCTCCACCTTTCCCCATCTGCTGTCACTGGAGAGTAGTGAAAAACCCCAATATCCACAAAATCATTGGCTAGTCCTACCGAAATCGGCAGGTTTGGCCGACTTCTACCTTATGTACTGTATATGGTGAGCTTTAGGGAACACATTTTTTGGCTAATTTCACAGGAAACCTGTTGACCTACCAGTGTTATGGATAATAGATACAAAATGAATATAATTCTTCTAAGATGGTGGTTGAATCCTGTGTGACTATGACTATCCCCTTTTGGCACAGAGAAAATATGATGCAATGCTTATGTAAAGTAGTCTACACCCAACTGAAGGATATTTCTTGTGTGTACGCTAGAGAATAAATCAGAGAACCATTTTGACTCAATGCTGTGTCAATGTGTTTTTCTCCGTGCACATATTATCTAATTTGGCTCAACCTAGAGCAGTCACTTGGAACGCATCCAAAACACCAGTATGTTTATTTGGCATGTGTGAAGAAGCATGGGTAAAAGGAATACATGAATATTGGATAATACAAACTCCATACAGAAGTTGGTTTCTTGTCCTGGGCTTTCGTGCCCCTTAAAGGGGTACTCCCGTGGAAAACTTTATTTTTTTGTAAATCAACTGGTACCAGAAAGTTAAACAGATTTGTAAATTACTTCTATTAAAAAATCTTAATCCATCCAGTACTTTTTAGGGGCTGTATACCACAGAGGAAATGCTTTTCTTTTTTGGATTTCTCTTCTGTCACGACCACAGTGCTCTGTGCTGACCTCTGCTGTCCATTTTAGGAACTGTCCAGAGCAGCATATGTTTGCTATGGGGATTTCCCCCTGCTCTGGACAGTTCCTAAAATGGACAGCACTGTGGTCGTGACAGAAGAGAAGTCCAATATGAAAAGCATTTCCTCTGTAGTATACAACTCCTAAAAAGTACTGGAAGGATTAAGATTTTTTAATTGAAGTCATTTACAAATCTGTTTTAACTTTCTGGCACCAGTTGATTTAAAAAAAAAGTTTTCCACGGGAGTACCCCTTTAAGCTGGCCATACACATTAGAGATTGGTTCCGCGAATTTCGCTTGGCCTAAGCGGGTATGTGTTTTCCATGGACTGGACCCTACTTACCTCCACCAACATTAGATGGACTATAACCCTAAGGGTCTATTCACACGGCAAAATTTCCGCAAGCGGAATTCCGCTTGCGGAAATTCTGCCGTGTGAATAGACCCTTATTTCCCACCACCAGACACATGAGCAGCAACAACTATAGTGTCATCATTAGGGGATCAGTAGCATCAGATTATACCAATGGTAGCTCTTCATTTGTTGCGCAACTACCTTGTCTATGCTCGTAAAAGTGTCAGGCTGTAAAGTCAAGCCGAGAGTTGTAGTTTCACATTATATTAATGGTGCACATTGCGTTGATGTCTCTAGTCCCAGGGCAATGGATATGAAGCCTATAGGGACTGTAAGTGTGGCCTTGTCTAGCAGCACTGTGTTAGTCTGCACTTAAAAAGATTTTGTTTCGACAAATGACTTGAGACACTTCAAACCAGTCAAGCTTCAAGGACCACAGCAGACATCAGCCAGATGTCTATGTCTGGAGACGTCACATAGGTTCTGTCACATGGAAAGTTTCCTCCACACTTGGTGGAATTCGAGAGTTAAGATCCATATAGGAGATATCCATTGGGTCAGAGGAGTAACTGAACCTCCTGGATTACAATGCAAATCTGTTATAGGGCCCACAGCTACCATGTGCCACATCCAATCCTGTCCTTTGGGTTTTTCAGATATATAGACGGAAGTAGCTAAGTGGATATCCCTTTTACTGTGCTTGATTTTTGTTGGGTTTCTGCCCATATTCCCCTTCTTCTCTGGGGGCCCCCGCTGAAAGTGGGATTGATGAAGACATTGACTGGTTGGCAGGAAATGGGTTTTCTAGGTTCCATATGGGGATGGAGGAGCCCTAAATCTGTACAGTCCTGATGTTGACAAAGGGACAGCAATAAAGGGTTGTTCCACCATTAGAAGTTATTCCCTATCCACAGGACTCTCTGATCACATGGGGGGTTCCTGACATCTGGGACCCCCCTCTCCAATCCTAAGGAACAAGGACCCAAGCCTACCATTAGAATGTAGTGCCATTGTCCACTGACGGAAAACTTTACGTCCCCATTCTTGATCGTGAAGGAGGACCCAGAGGTCTGGGCACCCACGTTTAGACAGTTACCCCTTACCCTGTGCATAGGACATAATTTCTAATGGTGGGACAGCCCCCATGAAGCACTGAATGTCATAGGAGGAGCATAAGGAAGGTGAAGAAGGTGCTATAAGAGGGTGGGTGAAAAGTACAAATACTGCAGCGGTAGGCCTGATTCAGTTTCCGTAAGTCAGGACAGTGGGCAGGAGAGACTCTTGGACTGTGAACATTGGGCCTATTGGGCTGGGGGGGGGGGGGGGGGCGTTCTTTTTATTGATGTGCATGTGATGAGCACGAGAGAGAGAGAGATCAGAATCTGTGAAAGATAGAGGTGCAGCAGCCACTTTGCCCAATGAGTACTTTGTGGCAGGGTAGACTGTGGCAGAGGGTCTTCCCCCAGCCCCCGGTGCACAAAGCACCATCTTTGGCAGCAGCCATATTCATCTTCTGAACTAACATTGAGAATCTGCTTTGGCTTTTCCCCATTTTCATGTATATAAAACACCACCACCACAGATATGATGAAATACAGTATGGTCAGGATATGATTGAATGCACCTCATATACAAAAGTTATATGCACAGCCATGATTAAGGACAATAACATTCGAAATGCGTCGGCTTTTCCCTGTGATGTATTTTTATCAAGGTTTTTAAAAGCATCACATTTTTGTCTATTATAGCTGAAAGCCTTTTTTTCAGGTTTGTGCCAGAGGGTAGCCCTTTAGAGACCCCCAGCGACAGCAGGACAAGTGTGCAGAGTCATGATCCCTGACCCAGACTTAGGGACTTGCACCGTAGAGTCAAGTCACACATATTCCATAAATCTGCTGTGCTGCAACAACTGTGTCTTACTCAGGACCCCCTCAGCATTCTCCTCATTAGACTTCAGTATGAAAACTTGTAGTGTACTTTCAAGGTGTGGGGTCTGACCTTGTAGACCCTAAATAACTCTCATCAACACTTCAACAAGCCGCTGACCTGTCTGATGGATAGACATATAGATATAGTGCCGATCACACATTTTACTCCATTTTTTGTCACATGACTTGACCTCCTTATATTACTTTTGCAAAAAACGGCAGCTCCAAAACGTAAACCAAATATACTTACCTATCTTTCATTAACATTCAAACTTCTAGTTTACGATTATTTGAACATTTTTAAGGTTTTGCTGGAAACCCCCTTTTATGAGTCTCCAACTTTTTCGTTTTTTTCTGACATTTCTGAGCCATTTTTAAATAAAAAAAAATTATTTTAGATTTTTTTTTTTTAGTGCAACAGTAAATGCTACTGTACAATTTGCAAACCAGCTTTATACAGACAAAAACAAAACAAAATGACGGTGACTGTGATGTGATGCACCACCCTTGGATATTGCAGGTTATTACAATTGTCTAGTGTATCAGGGGTCGTTCACACTATAACATTTTGCGAGGATAGTTTTGGGATCCACAGGATGAGTTCCGTGGTAAATAAAGCAGAAATAATGCAGAATCAGCACTTTCCTTCAAAAATAAAAATCGAAAGTAAAGTAACTTCTCCGTCAGCCAATAAGCAGCTAGCCGTATTGTACCTGTAAGCATCCTGGCTGCAGCTCAGGGGCAGTCGCCTAGTTATGGGTTTTCTTTCAGAGAACGGGGCTATAAGCCATTTTGTTTCTGTTCTTCGTGTGCTTTACTTGCCTCCGATAGAATAATGCTTTTCTGTGTGGCGGTGCGATGCGCAATGGTTCCCTCAAGTGCGTAGAAGTGTAGTGCCCAACAGGCCTGCCAGCAGCCTGTGACCTTCCAGGACTTCATCAAGGTGCACAACTTGGATCATGAAGTCCGACTGCGGCATATGGGGCCTTTTGTGGGATTGGGGTACGGATTTCACTCGCAGATTACCACAGACACTCCACTGTGTTAAAGGAGATGTCCGGTGCTCACTTTTCTTATTCTATCCGTTCCGGGCTGAAAAATAAAAGAAAACAAATTTTCTCTTACCTGCCTACGCTCCCCCGGTGCTTCAGTACAGGTGTTCGGTCCCCGGGCTGTATTCTTCTTACTTCCTGTTAGCCCGGCACGTCACACGGAGCTTCAGCCTATCACCGGCCGCAGCAATGTCCCGCCTCAGCCAGTGACAGGCTGAAGCTCCGTGTGACGTGCCGGGCTAACAGGAAGTAAGAAGAATACAGCCCGGGGACCGAACGCCTGTACCGGAGCACCGGGGGAGCGTAGGCAGGCAAGAGAAAGCTTATTTTCTTTTATTTTTCAGCCCGGAACGGATAAAACATTTTTTTTTAGGTCTTTATAAGTCAACTGGTGCCAGAAAGTCAAACAGATCTGTAAATTACTTCTATTAAAAAATCTTAATCCTTCCAGTACTTTTTAGGAGTTGTATACTGCAGAGGAAATGCTTTTCTTTTTGGACTTCTCTTCTGTCACGAACACAGTGCTGTCCATTTTAGGAACTGTCCAGAGCAGGGGGAAATCCCCATAGCAAACATATGCTGCTCTGGACAGTTCCTAAAATGGACAGCAGAGGTCCATTCCTGTCCTTTTTAGCAGCTGTATGCTACCGAGAAAATTCTGTTTTTTTGAATTTATTTTTAGTCTTATCCACAGTGCTCTCTGCTGACACCTCTGTCCGTGTCAGCAACTGTCCAGAGCAGCATAGGTTTGCTATGGGGATTTTCTCCTGCTCTGGACAGTTCCTGATACGGACATCAGGTGTCAGCAGAGAGCACTGCGGACAAGACAAAAAAGAAATTCAAAAAGAACAGAATTTCCTCTGTAGCATACAGCTGCTAAAAAGTACAGGAAGGGTAAAGATTTTTTTAATAGAAGTAATTTACAAATCTGTTTAACTTTCTGGCACCAGTTCATTAAAGGGCACCTCTCATCAAATAAACGTTTGATATATTTTAGATTAATGAATGTTGAATAACTTTCCAATAGCATGTTAATGAAAAATATGCTTCTTTCTATTGTATTTTTCCCGATCAGTCGTGTCAGCAAGCATTTCTGACTCATGCTGGAGTCCTAAACACTCAGAGCTGCCAGCCTGCTTTGTTCACAGCCAAACAGGCTGTGAACAAAGCAGGCTGGCAGCTCTGAGTGTTCTCCTTTGTGAACAAAGCAGACTGGCAGCTCGTAGTGTTTAGGACTCCAGCATGAGTCTGAAATGCTTGCTGCCAGGACTGGTAGGGAGACCCCTAGTGGTCATTTCTTCAAAGTGGAAAATTAAATAGAAAGAAGCATATTTTTTAATAACATGCAATTGTAAAGTTATTCTGCATACATTAATCTATAATATATAAAAAGTTTTTTGGATGAGAGGTACCCTTTAAAGGAAAAAAGTTTTCCACCGGAGTACCCCTTTAATAGGATTTTTACATAAGGCAGAATTGGTGTCTGACATTCGGTGAGTATTCCGCCTTGTAATTCCGTAGTGTGAATGAGCCCTTTCTTTAAGACGTGGTGGGTAAAGCTGGCAATAAACAGGGAAAATGGCCCCTTATCCGACCAACAATGTTATGTGCATTTATGCCCATTTTTACAGGTGGCACTACCCCTTCTCGCTGTACACCGTGCCGCCTTCGTGTATATGCTCTCCTTTGCAGGGCACTTATCTAGCATTCCCTGGCAGCCATATCCTTACTGAGCATCATCTGCCAGTTCCCTGCTGTTGCCATGGGATCGAGACCCAGACAGGAAATCATGGCAGGACGGGACTAGGTCCAACACACACATACACACCAGGCAAAACTGTTCACGTATAAAGTTTGGGGAAAAAATGTCTCAGCAAGAGAGAAAGGAGCCTCTGTTCCTAAACCTGCCCGCAGCCTGGTCTGTGCCCCTGCCACGCTTGGCTTTTCCTGAAGTAACTCTGAAAGCGCGTCCTCCGGGCATACACCGCCCTCTTATATGGAAAGGACTGCAAAATAGTGGTCACTGGGAGTTGTAGTTCTGCCGCAGGTTAAAGGGGTACTCCGGTGAAAAACTTTTTTTTTTTTTTTTAATCAACTGGTGCCAGAAAGTTAAACCAATTTGTAAATTACTTCTATAAAAAAAATCTTAATCCTTCCTGTACTTATTAGCTGCTGAATACTACAGCGGAAATTCTTTTCTTTTTGAAACCCAGAGCTCTCTGCTGACATCACGAGTACAGTGCTCTCTGCTGACATCTCTGCTCTGTCCATAACAGCATATATTTGCTATGGGGATTTCCTATTACTCTGGACAGTTCCTAAAATGGACAGAGATGTCAGCAGAGAGCACTGTGGTCATGATATCAGCAGAGAGCTCTGTGTTTCAAGAGAAAAAGAATCTCCACTGTAGTATTCAGCAGCTAATAAGTACTGGAAGGATTAAGATTTTTTAATAGAAGTAATTTACAAATCGGTTTAACTTTCTGGCACCAGTTGATTTAAAAAAAAAAAAATAAATAAATAAAAAAAGTTTTTCACCGGAGTACCCCTTTAAGAGACCATCCTATCTCATACAGTATGAATATTTTATTTTATGTCACTCCTACTTTATGGCGACTTTTACCGCCCTAGTGATTGAAATGTTTCCCTATACCGATATTACTACTGCTCAGAATACTAATGTGCATGTTGAGAATCCCTTTATAAAGCTATGTTCACACAGCGGAATTCCATGGTAATATTCCGCTCAGAAATTCGGCTGCAGCAGAGTCCCTTTGTTTCAATGGAATTCTACTGCACTGTGCACACGGCAAAAATTCTGATTCCGGCATCCGCAGAAAGAATAGACAGGTCTATTCTTGACTGGATGGGATTTTAGATACATCTCTTCCCCTCTAAACCCACTCCCAACCGATTATAACCCCTTTTTCCCCAAAAAGGAAACTGACACATATTGTGGAAAAATTGGGCCGTGTGGCCCGTTTATTTAACAACCAAATAAATAATAGTTAAATATTTTATACATATAAACATAACCAAAGTTCACTGGATGGCACTCCCCTCCCCAATCAGACTTGTGCACCATGCTCTTACCCCTGTCCGCGACCACCTGGCCCAGGGGCACCCAGATAACCTTCTGCACCATCCTTCAAACTCCTGAGGCCCAGAACCACCACCAGGAGGCCCAATTGAACAATCTCAAACATTTATTTTTCAAACTACTACCTCCCCCGGGACCCTTTCACACCACATATCACTACCCAACCAACCAACCAACCAACCAACCAACCAACCAACCAACCAACCAACCAAAAATAAAAAGTGGGCAAGTTGGCGGGACCTTCTTCCTGCTTCCACACGCCTACTGGTAGTACCCTCTCCCATAGCAAGCCCTTATATACACTCCCCCCTCCCCTCCAAATGACCTCCCTGTCACCCCACCTGCTGCTGTCCCTTAAAGGGGCAGCAGTAAATTAACCCCTTATACCCCCATTACCTTGCCATTACCCCTTATTTCATATGGAAGGGTCACTAAAACCCCCGTCAAGGCGCCACTATGCCAGGGGTTCCCCCCGCTCCCTTTGCTCCCATTCTGCAGATTCTGCTCGGAGATGCATTTCCGTCTATGAGACAGCACATTTCAGCACATTCTCATGTTTTCTAAGTGGACAATCCGCACATTTTTGGCCATGTGAATATAGCCTTACGGTTAAAGCGCACTGGTGCTGAGTCGGGTCAGGCACCATGGGGGAGATTTATCAAAACCTGTGTAAAGGAAAAGTTGCCCAGTTGCCCATAGCAACCAATCAGATCGCTGCTTTCATTTTTCAGAGGCCTTTTCAAAGTGAAAGAAGCGATCTGATTGGTTGCTATGAGCAACTGGTCAACATTTCCTCTGCACAGGTTTTGATAAATCTCCCCCTATGTTTAAAAAAAAAAAAAAAAAAAAAAAAATATATATATATATATATATATATATATATATACATACATCGATAACATATAGGGTAGCAGAGGTATAGAAGGGTTTAAGAGGTGGAGCGGTATCAGCACTGAAGGAGTTAACTTACTAAGGGAGGAGAAAAAGACATGAGATGAAGCTGATCACAGGTCATTACCTGGTAGCTGTGCACAACTCTCGTTCTCTGGCTTGCATACATACTATCTGCTCAGGTAGTGCCCGTTGTGGTCATCAATACTTCTATAGGATCGCAGCTCCTCAGTCACCACAGGTAAGAGGTTATATATTTCCTCTTTGTAGCGAGGTCACACTCACTGCTTGCACCGTTGAGAAAGCCGGAGGTCTGGTGAAACGTCGGGGTGGCAGCGTTTGCTTATTTTAGTTCAATACCCTATGTCATCCTACACTGACTGTCTAAATAGCATTGACTTCTACTACATTGGTTAGACACACGTGTGGTATGGGGTGTGATGCAGGGCAGATGGAATTACCCTAGGGGCAGATGGCATTAACCCCTTCTATTCGAGATGCCAGGGCGTGGTTTATCCTCAATACCACCCGAAGTCATAGAAGTCAGTGTTTCCCAACCAGGGTGCCTCCAGCTGTTGAAAAACTACAACTCCTAGCATGCCTGGACAGCCGAAGGCTGTCCAGGCATGATGGGAGTTGTAGTTTTGCAACAGCTGGAGGCACCCTGGTTGGGAAACACTGATATAAGTAATAATGGTAAAGTTTTAGTTTTACCATATTAGCTATATAATATATATATATCGCCTCCTTCCATTCACTGGGAAGTGGGGGAGAGATTTGGAAAAACCTGTGTAGAGGAAAAGTGGTGCGGTTGCCCATAGCAACCAATCAGATCGCTTCTTTATTTATTTATTTATTTTTTTAATGCCTCTGAAAAATAAAAGAAACAATCTGGTTGGTTGCTATGGGCAACCGCACCACTTTTCCCTGTGCAAGTTTTTATAAGTCTTCCCTTTGGTTGACCTTTGACCTGCCAGTGAATTTGGACCCTTCTGTTAGAATTTTCACGTAGACACGAATGTAAGCCTTTTTAAAAATGTCCCGTAATCTAGACTAAGGGCTTGTTCACATGTTCAGGATCCGCTGCAGATTTTGTGCAGCTGATTTTGCTCCCCAATAAATATGCAGCAGATCTTGTAGGTGTGAACGTACCCTAAATCTGACACCACACCCAATTTTGACGTTAGCGCCTTCGAAAGATGTAGCGTGATTTTCACGCACTTTTTTGCGCCAAATATTTGGTAAAAAGTGGCACCAAAACCACACTACCTTTTTGAAAACGTCTGCCCACTGTGTGTGTCTGTGAACATAGCCATATGTAATGAACTATGGTTTGGTTCCCTAAGGTGTATGCTAAGTTCTTTCTACAACATTTCGCCTAATAAGGCCACGGAAAATCCATTCCGCAGCAGCAGAGTCCCATTGATTTCAATAGGTTTTTGCTGCGCTGTTCACATGGCAGAATTTCCACACCAGAAACATCCAGATTCTGGCATTCTTGGAAAGGTTTCCACACAGGTATTTGTCTGGCTTTTTTCGGATATTTGCCACTGTAGTTTTTGAGCCAAAGCCAGAAGTGGATTTAAAGGGAAAGGGAAATATAAAGGAAGGACTTATACTTCTTCCTAATGGATCCACTTCTGACTGCAGTGGCAGTTTTTCAATAAACGCCAGAAAAAAACCTGTGTGGAAACCTAGCCTAAAGGGGGAGAGTTATCAAAAGTGTAAAGTCCCTAGGTAGGGTCTCTCCTGCAGCGTCTCCCCCATAGTGTTATATGTATAAAGGACCTTAGATTTAGTCACATGATAATGTGGTCACATGTTCAATTCACATGTTTTGTTTCCCAGAGAGCACCAGCTAACCAGGTGACCTGCAGCTAGCCTATGGGCTCCTTGCTCAGCCCCCATTTATAATAGGGGGAGGTACTACAATCTCTCTTGTGATTCACTTTCTGCTGAGGTCAAGTTCAGTCTAGACATCTCAGAGCCAGTGTCCAGCACATCTGGAGGCCTCAAGCCTAAATTACAGCCACATGTCAGTAAGTCAAGTCATCTCTGTCTGCTGTCACTACCTACAGTCAAGTCAAGTCTGTTATAGTCAGCGTGGTAGTCCTAAAGTGTGTCAAGTCCCAGCAAACTGCAAGGTCCCCTCCGTGTTACTGGTCACCTCTCAGGGATCCTGGCATAACTGTGAAGACTGTTACCATCTGTTTACCTCAGTAAAGCTACCGTTAACCCTAACCTGGCCTTGGACTCTTATTTGCCCTGCCTAACTAGGACTAACGGTGCTACCGTTCGGGTGGTTATCGGTATCGGTAAACCACGCCCTGGCGTCACGAACATTTAGGGGTTAATACCATCTGCCCCTGGGCTACAACATCTGCCCCATACACCTCATCTTCACACCCCCTGGCGCACCACACATTTATTTAAAAATGAAAGAAGCAAGCTGATTGGTTGGTATAGGCAACCTGTCTCTGCGCATGTTTTGACAAATCTCCCCCATAGCCATGTCTATTCTTTCTGTGTAGTCTGCAGGGAAATGCAATGCCGTCTATGAGACAGCGCATTTCCGAGACATCCTATCGCCGGCATGTTTTGCCGGAGCTCTGCTGTCGGTGGAATGTCTTGTCGGAAATTTTCAGTGCTGACGTTCTACCATGTGACCTGAAGCTTCATAGAAAACTCTGATCATCTGTCCATGTCGGCCCTCTGGAACAGCCTGTAGCTTCTCCAGTCGACTCCCACACAAGTGCTGATCGGGTGATGCCCTAAGCCGCAGTCTATTATATTACCAGAATGGGCCTACAATGAATGGACAGTGTTGTCCTATCAGGAGACCCTTATCGTTGGCACAATGGCCCTGCTGAATCAGCGCTCCCGACCTCGGCACAAACACTGGGACATCTATCCCGGCCTCATCCTCTTTGAGTCCACAATAGATAATAATCCACGTACTATTGTGGGAACAGTTCACAGGCCCGCGGCGCGTTTATTTCTGTCGGACTATATCTGGACGTCATCATTTCCTGAAATAGGAGACACCTTGTCAATAGAGCCTGGAAACGCGTCAGCCGTCATCGCCGACATTGATTTATGACTTGGCGTAGGTTCAAGAATAGGCCCCACGTGGGCGATCAGACTAAGCTTCCTATGTATTCTGATGAGTAAAGTAATAGATGAGATCCATCAATACCCTAAAATGGTGACAGCCCTGGAGGGCTAGAGTAGTTAAAGGGTGAATAGTGACTTCACTGGTTGTCTATAGTTAAGGGGTTAATGATTGTCTAGGCCTGTGTGCCTCCAGCTGTTGCAAAACTACAACTCCCAGCATGCCTGGACAGCCTTCTATAGTAAAGGGGATAATCATATCATTGTCTAGGCCAGTGTTTCCTAACCAGTGTGCCTCCAGCTGTTGCAAAACTACAACTCCCAGAATGCCTGGACAGCCTTCTATAGTAAAGGGGATAATCATATCATTGTCTAGGCCAGTGTTTCCTAACCAGTGAGCCTCCAGCTGTTGCAAAACTACAACTCCCAGAATGCCTGGACAGCCTTCTATAGTAAAGGGGATAATCATATCATTGTCTAGGCCAGTGTTTCCTAACCAATGTGCCTCCAGCTGTTGCAAAACTACAACTCCCAGCATGCCTGGACAGCCTTCTATAGTAAAGGGGATAATCATATCATTGTTTAGGCCAGTGTTTCCTAACCAGTGAGCCTCCAGCTGTTGCAAAACTACAACTCCCAGAATGCCTGGACAGCCTTCTATAGTAAAGGGGATAATCATATCATTGTCTAGGCCAGTGTTTCCTAACCAGTGTGCCTCCAGCTGTTGCAAAACTACAACTCCCAGCATGCCCGGACAGCCGAAGGCTGTCTGGGCATGCTGGGAGTTGTAGTTTTGCAACAGCTGGAGGCACACTGGTTTGGAAACATTGGTCTAGGCCACTGAACAAAGCAATAAAAGGGTTTAGGTATACTTGCCAATGGTCGTGATTTTTGCTATGTATTAGCATTATATTGTCTTTAAAGGGGACTTGTCATATGGAAAATATAATCTAAACATCAGGCATCATGTTATAGAGCAGGAGGAGCTGAGCAGATTGATATATAGTTTTATTGGGAAAAGTTCCAGGATAACTTGTCATTTTTTTCAGTTAAATCTCTGCTCATTTTGGGCTAAGTAGTCAAGTGGGCGGTCCTGCTGAGTAATTTACAAATCTGTTTTAACTTTCTAGAGCTAGTTGATTTATAAAAACAAAAAGTTTTTTTCCTGGATAACCCCTTTTAACCGATATATATAATTATACAGATTACAGGGGGTACAGTGCAGGTGAGACCTGGGGACCCGCAGAGACTCAAGCTGCTAGGACTGTGAGATGCATATCCCCTACTGGGACATCACACCTATAAAAATGTTTTATATATATATATATATATATATATATATATATATATATATATATATATATATATATATATATATATATATATATATTATATTTTAAATTTTTTTTTTCTGTGTCATATACACATGCAGATGGGATGCAGAGCCAAATATACTGCTTTATACCTCCTACATATCAAAATACGAGCATCAAAGAGGGACGCTGAGAATTTTAGCCACATGGGAGGCATCGAATGACTTTCTGACATGGACCCAGCACCCCTCACCGAGAGATCCGGCACGTAACGCTGTACGGCATGTAATATAGGTCTCCCCCCAGAGTGATGCGTCCATCTCCCCCGTCTGCTTCCACTTAATCACATGTTCTAGATTTGCTGATTTCCTATAGCCACATGTTCTAGTGTCTCTGGAACGTGGCCATCCCCTCGTTTACTTGTCAGTGGGTCTGTCAGCACAACATGGATTTTTTTTTTAAGGTTATACTAGATTCCAGCTGTAACGTTTAAGTGCGTGACGCAAGATTAAGTGTAATTTATCTTCCTAGAAAGTAAAAGGAATTACATGGAGACTTGGCAGGCAATAAAATCCCGTAATACTGTACCCTCCTGATATAGGGTTAATTTTTGGGCGCTCGCAGAATACTTAGGATTCCTATAGTTTTGTACAAAGCTGCGCTTTACCAAAATATGCTTATTTCGCAGAATGTCACAAAAGAATGCATTCATTCCTGTGTGTTCTTCCCAAACTGTTTAAAGGGGTACTCCGCTGCTCAGCGTTTGAAACAAAATGTTCCGAATGCTTAGAGCCGGCAGCTCGTGACGTCATAGCCCCGCTCCCTCATGACATCACTCCCCGCCCCCTCAATGCAAGTCTATGGGACCCATTGACCCCACCCATTGAAACATAAATGAGCTGCATCCATTCAAAAGACCTGTGTTTTTCAATCAGGGTACCTACAGCTGTTGCATTAGTTGCAGATTGATCTCTCTCCCACCAAGCGATCCCTCCACCCATTGAAGCAGACAGGCTCCCGGTCATCAGCTGACTAGTGATCTCAGGTCTCGGCCGCATTGCAACCTGGGAAAAATCTGAGACAACAGTCATTTTGTATGCTGTTAAAAATAAATATTGGGGTGAAAATCACAGAAGAATTGTGAGAAAACCGTCACACACAGGTACAGACACTATATTATGGACTACACTAACTGTACAGCCCCTGTAGCATAGTCAAATAAAATTCCTGGAATACCCCTTTAACTTGCACTTAAATGTATTCCTCCTGTATGAAGGACTTGGCATAAGAAACTATAACTGTAGGTCACTTTATTTAGACTCTTTAAAATCCGTCTTTCATACTCGATTGCGGATAGATGACAGTAACAACTACAGCTCTGGGCCATAACTCTGCTCAATGTAGTACCGTGGTCATTTTACTTTCCTCGCGGTCGCCATAGTCCTTGTAGCCAGATGGAAAGGAATTTATCTGCGGCTCCTTTCCCCTTCCCCCCCCCCCCCCCCAACTTATTATGAGTGTAAATTTGTTTCCAGTGATTCAAATTTCCTTTTTTTTTTTTTTAATAAAATGGAAATCCCCCATAATGAATGGCGATTGTCTTCATGTACAAACGAGAAACCGTTCCCAAGGCGGCTGTTCTACATGACTCCGACCGTCGCGTCTTCTCCTCTATCTGATCTTTCCTCGGGCAATGGACGGAGATGTTTTTTTTTTTTTTCTCTTTAATTTCGCACGGTGCAGATGGAAGGAAGAAGCCTCTTCTTTAATAACTTCCTCATTACCTTTGGAAACCCGAATTCTGTTTGCCCCGGAGGTACCAGCTGCTGCACCTCAGACTAAACAGCTGCAGATGAGGCTTTATTGCTGCACAGTTATGTCCTCAGTTCTTTTACTTGTGGTTATATTAAATCCTAATCTCCTTCCTAATAAAATGGCGTTATATAGAATGGGCGGTATTATTTTACGCTTTATTAAGCAGGATGAAAGTTTTTTTAGTTTTTTTTTATTATAGATCCTGTTCGGTTATATAGCGACGAATAGGTTGCACATTGTCACAAATAACTTGTACTGTAACTCGCGGACTTGACGGTTATTCCACTTGGTGAAGCCAATGAAGCACTATATGGGCCCCGACTTCCTAATATACACTTAGGACCCTGAATGCTGATCTTGGAGGAGGACCGGTGGGGTTTACTTACACATGGGTGTATTATGACTCCATATGACGTAAAGGCTGGCCATTCACTATAGATAGCTGCCGGATCAGGCAAGTGAAATCCAACATGCCTGATCCTTATCCCTGGCATCTGCCATCAGGGAGGGGGGAGGGGAGCCCGCGTGGGAGGGGAGCCCCCCCACACGCGTTAGATGGGACCCCTCCACACGCGTTAGATGGGACCCCTCCACACGCGTTAGATGGGACCCCCCCACACGCGTTAGATGGGACCCCCCCACACGCGTTAGATGGGACCCCCCCCATGTGTTAGATGGGAGCCCCCCCCCCACACGTGTTAGATGGGACCCCCCCCCCCCACACGCGTTAGATGGGACCCCCCCCCCCCACACGCGTTAGATGGGACCCCCCCCACACGCGTTAGATGGGACCCCCCCACTTGTGTTAGAAAAGTAAGTAATCAGAATTGTTGCTACGGGCAACTGCACCACTTTTCTTCTACACTGTTTTTGATAAATCTCCCCCTAAGTCTCCCCACTCATGGGCAAAGTTGGGTTCTGGATTCTTCATCCTATTACGACTGATACCCAAAAGAGGATGCCCTGGTGGTCTAGTCCAGAGGTCCCAACCCAGTCCTCAAGGCCCACCACCAAGTGTCCAGGAATTAGATTTTTTTTCCCCCTGTTTTATTTCAAAAAAGTAACTGAAATACCCCGGAATTTTGGTCGGCCTTGAGGACTGGGTTGGGAACCCCTGGACTAGTCCATTTTTGCCTTTATAGACTCACAATACATTGCAGTGTTTTCTTGGATTTGTCCCTGGGGATGTTTTTTGGGTTCTCTTCCCAGGAATTTTTGACATCTTGTCCGTGAATGGTTTTAGTGAAAACTCCAATTTCCCCCCCTCCACCTCTCCTTAACACGTGAGTGATGGTCAGTCTTCCAGGTTGCTCAGGAACAGATGTCCAGCCATTAGGTCTTCTCAGAGGCATAGCGTGGAGGGTGCAGGGGGGGGGGTGGCCGCACCGGGTGCAACATCTGGGGGGGCGCGCTTGCACTCGCAGCTCTCTGCCCCTGCCTGGCTCACTCACTCTCTCTGCAGTGCTGGCTGTGCAAATCCGATCCGAGCCGCTGCCCACTGTGGAGGCAGTGGACAATCCAAAGGGGGGGGTGGGGGCGAGATTGTTGCCCCTCCTCCTATAGCATGGTGGAGCGGGAGCTGTCGGCTGTCCCGCTCCACCACCCCTTTCTCACGCCCGTCACCTTGCTATCACATGCCACGGCTGCTCCATTCCTGCAGTCAGTGAGAGCCAATCACGGCAGGCCGGCGCGATGACATCACATCATCGCGCCAGAGCCTGGAGATCACGTCCCCGCGGCTCTCACTGACTGCAGGAATGGAGCAGCCGCAGCGTGGGAGAAAGGTGATGGGCGTGAGAAAGGGGAGGGGGGGAGCAAATTAAAAGTAAGAGGGGCAAATGATGAGTAAGGGGCACATGTCAGGGGGGCATTATATGTGGGGCATATATGTGGGGGCACATGACAGGACCCCCCCCCCTTGTCATGTGCCCCTCACATATAATGCCCCCCCTGACATGTGCCCTTCACATATAATGCCCCCTCAGGGGGCATTATATGTGAGGGGCACATGTCAGGGGGGGCATTATATGTGAGGGGCACATGTCAGGGGGGGCATTATATGTGAGGGGCACATGTCAGGGGGGGCATTATATGTGAGGGGCACATGTCAGGGGGGGCATTATATGTGAGGGGCACATGTCAGGGGCCCCCTGTCATGTGCCCATATAATGCCCCCCTGACATTTGCCACTTACTTATAATACCCAAAGTCATGTGCCTTGGATCATCTCCAGGGTCTGGTTCCATTTTGATGTTTAGTTTTTGTTCTTGATATTTTTTGGTCGTTTCCGATGGCTGTGAGACGACATATAATAGCGCGGCCCGTGCTCGGTTACTACATTTGTAGATTTGTATTCATAGACCTGCTGAGAATGTGTAATGCATGTTACATGTTCGCACTCAATAAAGTGTTTGAAAATAAACTTGTATTTAGATGCATTTTACTTTAATGACCTCAGTATTTTCATAACAAACAATCCATGTGCTTAGGGGGTAAGGGGTTTCTTTAACTAATCTAGTGGAAGAGACTCGAGTGCTAAAATCCACGGGTTAGGGGGCGCAAATTACTTGCCTTGCCCGGGTGCTGACAACCCACGCTACGCCACTGGTCGTCTTCTTGCCTCACAGTCAAGTTCAGGAGGAATATAACCCATGGATGGACATCTGATTCCTGTAAGCTTCGCTGAAGCCAACGCACTTCCTCCCTAACACCTACCCTGCAGGGGAATCTTTGCCATATGTTCAGGAGAGCAACACATTAACCCTCCTCGTAAACTGGAGAAGAATGGCATCTAACCAGCCTGGTCTTTCCTACTCTTATATGATCCTCTGAAGATCTCATGTTGAGTTGATTGGGTGTGGGAGCGTTTAGCAAATTGTCCAATTAAAGAGAACCTATCATGAACTCATCTGTCCCTAATTCCCTCCCCCCCCCCCCCATCTGTCCCTGACTCTTCTCGACTATTTTAAAGCCCCTTTTCCTACCTTTTTCAATCCCTTGCTAGTTGCTCAGTTTTCTGCCCTCTGTGAGAGTGGCCCAGCAGGCGTGACGTCAGCTGAAGCCTGGCTGGGCTCACTTCCGCCCTTCTTCTGCGGACAGCTTGTAATCAGGATCGTGCTTGTAATCCGTCAAACTGGGGGGGGGGGATTTGGGGTTGCTGTCAGGCGCTGCAAACCCACTGTTGCTGCAGTCCTGCTTGTAATATCGGGGGGCGCTGTCAGGTGCTGCGATCCTGCTGCAGTCCTGCTTGAGCTTGAAATCATGCTCTGCGGGCCGTCCTGCCTGCCATGCACAGCGCTGCTCCCGCCTGTCTGATTGACATACAGGGAGCTACGCTGTGCTTTTCAGTGTCCCGGCTGCACTGAGAGTTCGGACTCTTGCTGCCAGGCCGGCATGAGTCCGAAATCAATGAGCCGGGACATGTAGGGAGACCTCTAGTGGTCAGTTTTTAAAAGTAAAAAGCCAATGGCTGTCCGGGTATGCTGGGAGTTGTACTTTTGCACCAGCTGGAGGCACCCTGGTTGGGAAACACTGATATAAAGAATCAGATATAATCTCTATCAAGAATAGAAGAGCTTTATCAATACTTTACATTATTTATCTTGTAGTGATCCTGTTATTACCTTCCAGAGCTGAATTTACAATTCTGCTGGTGGCTATTGGCTTCAGGCAACAAACTTCTTGTCAGACATACCCCTACAACTCACAACTTGTCAGACATACCCCTACAACCCACAACTTGTCAGACATACCCCTACAGCTTAGATAAACTTCTGTAATGCAGGAGGGACAGATTATCCCATATTGCCGAGTGTATAGGATGGGCTTTCCAGTATGCGCCTCCCCAATACAAGAACTTTGCAGACGTTAAAAGGTCCAAGGAGTGTTGGGAGATTTCAGTAATTGTGAATGCAGCTCTGTAACTCGGGGTCAGTATAAGTAATGTAATGAATGTACACAGTGATCTCACCAGCAGAATAGTGAGTACAGCTCTGGAGTATAATACAGGATAAAACTCAGGATAAGTAATGTATGTACACAGTGATCTCACCAGCAGAATAGTGAGTACAGCTCTGGAGTATAATACAGGATATAACTCAGGATCAGTACAGGATAAGTAATGTAATGTATGTACACAGTGACCTCACCAGCAGAATAGTGAGTACAGCTCTGGAGTATATATAATACAGGATATAACTCAGGATCAGAACAGGATAAGTAATGTAATGTATGTACACAGTGACCTCACCAGCAGAATAGTGAGTACAGCTCTGGAGTATATATAATACAGGATATAACTCAGGATCAGTACAGGATAAGTAATGTAATGTATGTACACAGTGACCCCCACCAGCAGAATAGTGAGTACAGCTCTGGCGTATAATACAAGATATAACTCAGGATCAGTACAGGATAAGTAATGTAATGTATGTACACAGTGACCTCACCAGCAGAATAGTGAGTACAGCTCTGGAGTATAATACAGGATATAACTCAGGATCAGTACAGGATAAGTAATGTAATGTATGTACACAGTGACCTCACCAGCAGAATAGTGAGTGCAGCTCTGGAGTATAATACAGGATATAACTCAGGATCAGTACAGGATAAGTAATGTAATGTATATACACAGTGATCTCACCAGCAGAATAGGGAGTACAGCTCTGGAGTATAATACAGGATATAACTCAGGATCAGTACAGTATAAGTAATGTGTATATACACACAGTGACCTCACCAGCAGAATAGTGAGTACAGCTCTGGCATATAATACAGGATATAACTCAGGATCAGTACAGGATAAGTAAATTTTTTAGAAAATTAGTTCTATACTGTTGCGGAGCGTCTAGTCTGGTACAACCCCTTAAGTTCATGCTGCTGCCTCTTAAGAGAAAGGAGTCTGATTTCCCGTGAAGTGCTTATACATAATTCATATTATCCCTCCATAGAGTGAAGTGGCCGCACATAGTTTAAGCCGCTGTAATAATGTTTATTTGCCCATTTGCTCTGTTAATATAGAGATAATAACTTGCGTCCTCCGAGCGCTTCCCACTGCCAGCGGTCCTTTGGATTTTGCATCCTCTTTCCTGCAGAATTGGTGATTATACAAATTCTTGGCGTTCTCAGCCAGTGCAATACAATGTAACAGGACAAGATGAATGAACAGAGGGTATTGTGTATTTTGTGAGCCGCCCCCTTCTTCATCCCTGGTGTCTATCGCTAAAAGCAGTTTTCAGCATTGAAACCAGCGATACAAGGACAACTGTCTTTCCAAAGTGGAGCTTTGCCAAAATGACAGGTTTAGGAGATACAGTGGTCTCTCAAGTTACAATATTAATTGGTTCTGGGACGACCATTGTATGTTGAAACCATTGTATGTTGAGACCAGAACTCTATGGAAACCTGGTAATTGGTTCTGAAGCCACCAAAATGTCATCCGAAAATAGGAAAAAGTGAGAATTAAAGAAAAATAAGTAGATAATTAATATAGATGAAGCAAATCCTTACATATAAAAGTAATAAAGATCTGCTGGGAGCTGTAATCACTGTCTGTGTCAGTGTTTCCCAACCAGAGTGCCTCCAGCTATTGCAAAACTACAACTCCCAGCATGCCCGGACAGCCGTTGGCTGTCCGGGCATGCTGGGAGTTGTAGTTTTGCGACAGCTGGAGGCACCCTGGTTGAGAAACAATGGTTTATGTAGAGGACAGGAGCTTCTTCAGGGTCCTATACAGTACACACAGTGTCCCAAATGGAGCCGCCCTTACTTGGTGTCCAAAGGAGCAGATAACCCTGGCACAGGTAAGGAGTAGTACAGAACTTGTAGTTCCTCCATGTACTGTAGGGGGCGCTACCAGACAGACAGTCAGTGCTTGTACTTCAGTAATAGAGGTGATTTACCAGTAAAATGCCAATTCTGATTGGTCAGTTCCTCCAGTTGTGACACCTTTCACAGATCTGGACTTTCCGTAGCTTTGTATGTTGAGTCTGGTTACAAGTTACAATGGTCCAGAAAAGACCATTGTATGTTGAAACTATTGTATGTTGAGGCCATTGTAAGTTGAGGGATCACTGTAATCTCTTCTGCAATGGCTCTATAGGGAATGGCTATGGTGTAACGTCAACAGTCGATACTTCAGACCAGAGACCATCTCTTGATACCTTGTTGTCAAATTGAATTCTTAGACCAAATAACAATATACACTGAATGGCCACTTTAGTAGAGACCCCCATCTAGTAGAACAATGGACCTCCTTTGGCCTTCAGAACTACAGAAATATAGGCCCATGTGGGCAACATCCCTTGCTGAACATTAGATCGAGGTCCTGACATGTTCTGAATAACAGCCCGTTCTACCTTGTCCAAGAGAAGTCTGTAGGACTGTAAAGGAACGCTCACGGTCATGTTCTTGGAGCCAATCCATGACCAGTCTTGTTGATGGTGCATTGTTCTGCTAACAGTCTCTTCTTGCTGTAGGAGAAAAAGCTGCCATGAAGGGATGAATTCGGATACACCCTACTGTTTAAATGTCCATCCACAGGTTTTTCAAGAGCCAGAGTGTGCCAAGAAAACATTCCCCACACCAATATGCCACCTCTACCATCCTTATCTGATGCGTTTCGTGGAGAATCCGCTTCCTCAGCCATTCCTGATGCCTGAGGAAGCAGATTCTCTGCGAAACGCATTGCATTGTGGGTAATAAATTCCCTCATCTTACCTTGGTCTCAGCGCCTGATTGATCCTGCCGGTTGTTGGAGGAGCTATCTTGGATTTTTGCTGAATGTTGGCGTGGAGCAGCTGCAGAGACCTACTATCAGATATACTCTACCCCATTGTTGCACTTGGCTGGAGTACAACTTACCTTGGTAAGCACTTTCAGCGTCTTCTCCTTATCCCAAGGTATTACAATACGGAGCGCATTCCCTTTGATTTTTATCTTTCTAGCCTTATCTGATGTCTGCTCAAAGGAAGGGCTTATCATGCTGCTTTCGTCAGATTCTGCCCTCCTATCGGGATGATGCCACAGAGATATGGATACGGAGTGAGCCGGAAGAAGCGTGCAAACGCGAAACGTTGCTCCAGCTGTGAACATGCCTGTGTGTGTCCTATGCACCCTTGAATTTGATTAAAGACACCATGGAATTGAGTGAGTAGCCATCCTTTTCTTTCTTATTTGATAGGATCTACATCAGCACTGCAACTTTGGGACTTGAGCACCGCTCGTACGGACTTTCTTACAAGCTGCGGCAGCAGTGCATCATTGTTATAGGGGTTCTGTGTATACTCCAGTAAGGACTTAGGGTGGTAGTGCCGACTTCATCTCCCTCTATTGAGAGATATGGATCTATCTGACCAGGCCATGTTTCTCCACAGAGATCTGGATCCAATTGACTAAACCATGTTTCTCCACATATATCTGGATTAAACTGACCAGGCCATGTTTCTCCACAGAGATCTTGATCCATCTGACCAGGCCATGTTCCTCCACAGAGATCTTGATCCATCTGACTAGGCCATGTTCCTCCACAGAGATCTGGATCCATCTGACCAGGCCATGTTTCGCCACAGAGATCTGGATCCATCTGACCAGGCCATGTTTCTCCACAGAGATCTGGATCCATCTGACCAGGCCATGTTTCTCCACAGAGACCTGGATCCATCTGACCAGGCCATGTTTCTCCTCAGAGATCTGGATCCATCTGACCAGGCCATGTTTCTCCTCAGAGATCTGTATCCATCTGACCAGGCCATGTTCCTCCACAGAGATCTTGATCCATCTGACCAGGCCATGTTCCTCCACAGAGATCTTGATCCATCTGACCAGGCCATGTTCCTCCACAGAGATCTGGATCCATCTGACCAGGCCATGTTTCGCCACAGAGATCTGGATCCATCTGACCAGGCCATGTTTCGCCACAGAGATCTGGATCCATCTGACCAGGCCATGTTTCGCCACAGAGATCTGGATCCATCTGACCAGGCCATGTTCCTCCACAGAGATCTGGATCCATCTGACCAGGCCATGTTCCTCCACAGAGATCTGGATCCATCTGACCAGGCCATGTTCCTCCACAGAGATCTGGATCCATCTGACCAGGCCATGTTTCGCCACAGAGATCTGGATCCATCTGACCAGGCCATGTTTCGCCACAGATATCTGGATCTATCTGACCAGGCCATGTTCCTCCTCAGAGATCTGGATCCATCTGACCAGGTCATGTTTCTCCACAGAGATCTGGATCCATCTGACCAGGTCATGTTTCTCCTCAGAGATCTGGATCCATCTGACCAGGCCACAGAGAAACTGATCCACAGAAAAAAGATCATTAATGTTATACTGTGTGCACTGAGGTTATGGGTCTGACATCCATACAGGATAGCTTTAGTCTTGTTTGGGCAACAGGCTCTAATAAAGTGGCCATTCAGTGTAAAATCGTAACCTAGTGTTGTCTGAGGGCCCATGGCTGGAACTCTTAGTCAACTGGACCTGAAAAAGCAAAGTTATACTGCATTATATTACTGTAACCCAAATCAGATGTATCGGGATTGTAATAGTTGAACCTTTTAATGGACCTACTTAATTAAGTTGGGGTGTCTACGGCCATCTTAAATATGGGAAAAGAAAATGTTATCTTATGGCACAATATCTTAACTGATCATAAAAAAGAGAATAGAGGTTGTGGTTGCATCCGGGTCTCAAAAAAGAACCTAATGGGGCCCAAAGGTTCCTCTGCCCCATATGTGAAGATTACTACTATAACTGGCCCCCCTTACAGAGTGTACATTGGGGTTACCCTTCTGCTTTATAGTTTGGTTCTGTTGAACATTCCTGGTCTATATGATTCTCCTTTTCCTATCTGACAGGTTTACGTTACATGACCCATCCAGCAGAAGGTTAATATTAAGGTTTAATATTACGTAACATCAAAGGGGACAAGCTGGGCGGCTTCCTAAAGAATTGCAATCCCAGCTGTTCTGGTTCCTTTATTCAGCCTTTAACAGTCTGACACTATGAGAGCCCGGGGGCTTGTAAGACCCTCTGTCCCACCATGTCAATGAATATTACATACAGGAGGGGGACTGTTAAAAAAAAAAAAAAAAAAAAAAAAAAAAAACATTTAAAAATTTGGGATTACCCATTGGAGAAAATGGCAAAAAAAAATTGTTATAAATGTAATGTAGGATTTTTTTTATTTTTTTATAGAATGACCACAAATTGCACAAAATTTTTATTTTTTTATTTTTGCGCAGCCAGATTTTAGCTGAAAATCAATAGGGATTTATGAAACCCCAAACCCACTTGGCATTTTGTCACTCCACTTTGGCTTTTTTTCTGCGGTTTGGTGCTCAGTGGCAGTTTTCCAAAATCGCAGCATGTTCAGACTATGGCGTTTACATGAGGAAAGAATCACATGACTTGTCATGATAAAAACACAGGAGGGAAAAACGTAGAAGAAGAAGAAACTCATGATGTCATTCCCCGCCCCCTCAATGCAAGTGTATGGGAGGGGGCGTGACGGCCGTCACGCCCCCTCCCATAGACTTGCATTGAGGGGGCGGGGAGTGACCGCATGAGGGGGCGGGGCTATGACATCAAGAGCTCCCGGCGCTGGCTCTTGCGTTCGGAACAGTTTTTTTTTCAAACTCTGAGCAGCGGAGTACCCCTTTTAAAGGAGTAGTCCAGTGTAGAACAACTTATCCCCTATCTTTCACAGCATGTTGAGACTATGGCGTTTTACATGATGAAAGAATCACATGACTGGTAATGATAAAAACACAGGGGAAAAAACGCAGAAGAAGAAAAAAACTCTGACTAAAACCCACTATTCTAGAAAAAAAGCCACAAAAATGGCCTCTTGGGAGTGTAAAATAACAGCGCACTTTTTGTGGTGTTTTTGTCAGATGAAAAATCAAGGAGAAGCGAAAAAAATCAATTGGAAACCTAGCCAAAATAAAATAGCCTATGAATTCCATCCTGGATTTGGGTTGTTGATGTCCCTCTGTGATCGCTAAACGTACGGTGGCGGCGGAGATACGAGCCCCTCATTTTATATCGGCCCAGGACACACTGGCCGCCTTATTGCTGCAGGACGTTTTCTTGACAGGTGATTTATTGCTGGCGAAGGGGGCTCCAGGGATGGATAAAGGGAGGCACTTTCTAGAGAGACAAGGAGAGTTTTTCTTTATTTTTAATGAAAGGTAATTATAAACCACTCAAGGGCCTGAGCCGGGGGGGGGGGGGGGAAGAGATCATCACCCTTTCCCCCACCCGACCGCCTCCACTAAATGCTTCAGCATTTCCGAATAGTACCTTGTTTATTTGCTAAATTAAGCTGGGTCAGGATGATGTGCATCATGAAGCCCCTTCATAAACCATAGGGGGCACCTACAACCCACCTCTACACAGACCCCCTATTGTTTATAACCCTGCTACAATAATAGAAAATACGGTGACTCAAAATTACAGGTGCTTTTTTATTTCTAACCTATCCTTTACGTTATATTACTTTTGTAATACTAGTGAAGAAAGGGATTCCTCCTTATTTACCATGCTTTAAAGGGTTACTCTGGTGGAAAACTTTTTTTTTTTTTTTTTTTTTTAATCAACTGGTGCCAGAAAGTAAAAAAATTCGAAAATGTTCTTCTATTAAAAAAATCTTAATCCTTCCAGCACTTATTAGCTGCTGAATACTACAGAGGAAATTCTTTTCTTTTTGGAACACAGTGCTCTCTGCTGACATCACGACCACAGTGCTCTCTGCTGACACCTCTGTCCATTTTAGGAACTGTCCAGAGCAGCATATGTTTGCTATGGGGATAAGTACTAGAAGAAATAAGATTTTTTTTTAATAGAAGTAATTTACAAATCTGTTTTTAACTTTCTAGCACCTGTTGATTTAAAAAAAAAAAAAAAAAGTCTTCCACCGGAGTACCCCTTTAGACTGCAGCTCTGCTTGTTCAGATCGTCCGCTGGAAAACATCAACTGGTGCCAGAAAGTTAAACAGATTTGTAAATGACTTTTATTTAAAAATCTTAATCCTTCCAGTACTTATCAGCTGGTATATGTTCCACAGGAAGTTCTTTTCTTTTTTGAATTTCCTTTCTGTCGGACCTCAATGCTCTCTGCTGACACCTCTGTCCATGTCAGGAACTGTCCAGAGTATGAGCAAATCTGCATAGCAAATCTCTCCTGCTCTGGACAGTTCCCGACATGGACAGAGGTGTCAGCAGAGAGCACTGTGGTCAGACATACAAATTTTTTTAATAAGAAAAGAACTTCCTGTGGAGTATACAGCAGCTTATAAGTACAGGAAGGGTTAAGATTTTTAAATAAAGTAATTTACAAATCTGTTTAACTTTCTGGCACCTGTTGATTCATAAGAAATGTTTTCCAGCAGAGTACCCCTTTAACTGACATGCACCTGAAAAATTGTGTGTGTGTGTGTGTAGTCTTTGGTGGTCCAGGCATGCTGGGAGTTGTAGTTTTGCAACAGCTGGAGGCACCCTCTGGGGAAACACTGCACTAAAGACTGAAAACCACCTTCAGCAACAGGCAATCAATCAGGTTACAGCATTTCTTGAAAACATGAATTCACAACATGATGGCAGGTCCTATTGGCGGTGATAATTTTGTGCCTCAGACCAGTTCACATGGTTTATTTTAGGTGTATTTTTGACTGACTGACTAACTGTAGGTTGAAAGACCCAAATTGACATCATAGGAGTCCAAAATGCTGTGAGTTTAAAGGGGTTATCCAGGAAAAAAAAAATCTTTTTATATATCAACTAGCTCCAGAAAGTTAAACAGATTTGTATATTACTTCTATAAAAAAAAATCTTAATCCTTTCAGTACTTATGAGCTGCTGAAGTTGAGTGCTCTCTGATGACACCTGTCTCGGAAACTGCCCAGTTTAGAAGCAATATTAGAAGTAGAGCAGGAAAAAACCCTCAGGTATGGCGCTGCAGACTCTTGTAGACAGATGAGGCGGATGTAATAGGAAAGTCCTCAGCAGGACATTTTATTAAAAAAACAATAAAATGGACAAGATTACGCGTTTCGGGAGGATCCCTCCCTTCCTCAGATCAGTTTAGAAGCAAATCCCCATAGCAAACCTCTTCTACTCTGCGCAGTTCCCAAGACAAGCAGAGATGTCAGCAGAGAGCACTGTTGCCAGACAGAAAATAACAACTTAACTTCAGCAGCTGATAATTATTGGAAGGAATAAGATTTTTTAATAAAAGTAATTTACAAATCTGTTTAACTGTCTGGAGCCAGTTGATATATATATGAAAAAATATTTTCCTGGAATACCCCTTTAAAGGAAAAGTCCAGTGTAGAACAACTTATCCCCTATCCTAAGGATAGGGGATAAGTTTCAGATTGCGGAGGGGCCAACCGCTGGGGCCCCCCACCATCTCCCATACAGGGCCTAGGCTTGCTGGCCAGAGAGCGCGTGCCGACCACCGCACGAATCGGCGGCTGACACGCCCCCTCAATACAGCGCTATCGCAGAGCCGGAGATTGCTGAAGGCCCCAGTGGTCTGACCTCCGCTTAGGATAGGGGATAAGTTGTTCTACACTGGACTACTCCTTTTAAAGGGGTACTCCACTGCTCAGCATTTGGAACAAACTGTTCTGAACGCCGGAGCCAGGAGCTCGTGATGTCATAGCCCCGCCCCCTCATGACGTCACTCCCCGCCCCCTCAATGCAAGTCTATGGGAGGGGGCGTCACGCCCCCTCCCATAGACTTGCATTGGGGGGGCGGGAGTGATGTCATGAGGGGGCGGGGCTATGAGGAGTACCCCTTTTAGCGCTGATGCTGCAGTCAGGTCCGTGACGCGTTTTTCCGCTTGCGTAAAACTGAAAAGTTCTCAGGGTGTGTTCACACAAAAAACTTTTCCACAGTTAAAATATGAGGCATACCCCTGGTTCTTCTGCAGGCTTGAAGCAATGGGGCTTATCCACATCCAGGCTATCTGATGCAATTTAGGGGCAGAATCTGTATGTAAACTGCGTCAGTGAGCGACAAATCACTTGTTTATTCTGAGATGCAGAAAAATCTGCACAGTGTGCACTACGGCCTATGAGATGTGGTTTTTCGATTACAAAGTGGAATCTGAAATATCCTGCAGTGTAAACATACCAATAGTCTCGGTTACTGAATAAGGGGGAGATTTGTCAAAACCCGTCCAGAGGAAAAGTTGCTGAGTTGCTCATAGCAACCAATCAGCTCACTTCTTTCATTTTTACATAGGCCTGTGAAAAATGAAAGAAGCGATCTGATTGGTTGCTATGGGCAACTCAGCAACTTCTCCTCTGGACAGGTTTTAATAATTCTCCCCCTAAGGTGTATGTTTACAGGACGGAATGACTTTGTGGAATTCCACTGGATTGTTCCGCACGGAGATGGGGGAGGCAATGGGGCAGCGGCGGTGGTCAGACTAAGGACCGGCAGGGGGAGAGAAGCAGGCGGCGGCGGTCTCTGGGCAGAGGTTAGGTGGGGGGGGGGGGGGGGGTAGGACTCAGGAGGACCCCAGGACAGGCAGGGGGAGAGAAGCGTGCGGTGGCGGTCTCTGGGCAGGGGGAGAGATGCAGGTGGCGGCGGGGTCTCTGGCACCACAAAAGCCGCTGCAGTTCATTGATCTAAAGCGCCCTGCAGCAGCATCGCCGGCAGGGTTGGGGGGGTGGTGGTGGGCGATGGGTTAAATAGCTGATAACTTATACCGGAATATCCACAGATTATTGGTATCGGCCATAAAAAATCGATATCGGTCGATCCCTAGTGCTTTCACACCATAAAAATGCCCCCCGTTATGAACGCCCCTTATAAAAAAAGAGGGGAAATCGGCAGTTATACGGCTGGTACAAAATCCCTAACGGCTATTAGAAAATCACATTATAGTCTATGGGATTTTTCTAATAGCCGCTTTAACCCGTTATCTCCCGTTATTAATAACAGCTGTTATTTTGTGACGGGCGAATGAACGGGAGAAATAGTACATACACTAATTGTGTGTGTGTGTGTAGGGTTTTCCAAACTATGTATCTCCAGCTGTTGCAAAACTACAACTCCCAGCATGCCCAAACAGCCGTCGGCTCTCTGGGCATGCTGGGAGTTGTATTTTTTTTAACAGCTGGAGGCGCCCTGGTTGGCCGGGCCCCCTACTGGAATACTGGCTGTACCCCCCCTGATGGTGGCCCTGACAGTTAATAAGTGCCTATGTTACCCAATGTAATGTGTGTGTGTTTTGGACCGGACCTAAAACCGTAGTCAGGAAACCGCATACGGGTCAAAACTGAGCCGACCGGAGTCACTGTTTGACTCCGGTCGGGTCATTAAAGTAAATGGAGTCACGGGCTGATTTGGCTGGGGTACGGGAGCGCCCGGTTTGCCCCTCCCCCCCGCCGGATCCGGCACCTGTATATACAAAACGTGGTGTGAATGCAGCCTAAGCTACATACGGGGTGAAGTCTGTCAAGTCAGTCTGTATACAGTCAGTGTGGTCCTGCAGCAAATTGTCCAAATCCACTATAAGTCCCAGCGAGCCCTAAGGTCTCTGAAGTCACTGGGCCTAACTGAGCTTTCAGGACGATTACACCTGTCTACCTCACTAATGCTGCCGTTGTTCCATAATTTGGGGTTGTAGTCTTTATTGCCCCCGTGCATAGCCCAGGATCCAGCGGTATACCTTTGGGTGGTGTAGTGGTTAAACCTGGTGTCATGAATACAAGGGGTTAATGCCATCTTCCCCTAGGGTAACCACATCTGCCCTCATTACACCCTCATCACACTACCTGATCTGGGAGAAACCTCCACCTGGGGCCAATGGAGCCCAGCAGAGAGGGGACGTGTAGTCTGGGCTCTCCCCTAGATTGAAGACTGATGTATGAGGGGGAGACATTGTGTCCCTTTGCCAGACGGACCCCCAGCTGGTGGCTGTCGTGGACGCACAAGGATTTACCAGTGACCAAGTGAAGGACTGTGAATCTTGTGAGGACACATGGTAGGCGGCTGTGTGTGAATGGGACTCTATGTTCAAGTGTGAAGTGTGTTTTATAAGCCCCCCCCCCCGTTAAAGGGGTACTCTGGCACTTAGACATCTTAAGATGTCTATCACTGGGGTCCTGCTGCTGGGGACCCCCGTGATCTTCCACGCCGCACCCCGTTAAAATCAGCCCCCGGAGCATGTTCGCTCCGGGTCTGATTACTGGCGGTCACGGGGACGGAGCATAGTAACGTCACGCTCCGCCCCCTCAATGTAAGCCTATGGAGGCTCCGCCCCTGTGTGACGTCATGCTCTGCCCCCTCAATGCAAGCCTATGGGAGGGGGCGTGACAGCTGTCACGCCCCCTCCCATAGGCTTGCATTGAGGGGGCGGAGCGTGACGTCACACGGGGCGGAGCCGTGATGTCACTACGCTCCGTCCCCGTGATCGCCAGTAATCGGACCCGGAGTGGTGCTCACTCCGGGTCCGATTACTGGCGATCACGGGGACGGAGCGTAGTGACATCACGGCTCCGCCCCCGTGTGACGTCACGCTCCGCCCCCTCAATGCTCCGGGGGCTGATTCTAACTGGGTGCGGCGTGGAAGATCACGGGGGTCCCCAGCGATCAGGCATCTTGTCCCCTATCCTTTGGATGGAGTACCCCTTTAATAGTCAGGGCATGCTACATGTACGGTGAGTGGCTAGAATGCCTAGGTGGTATTTTGTTTTTTATTTATCCTCAAACCTGTGTAATAAACCTGGCAAAGAGCCAGAATTGTAAAAGGAGATAGATGGATACAGTATGAGAGTGATGATAGATATGTGATAGATATGAGATAGATAGATAGATATGAGATAGATAGATAGATATGAGAGATAGATAGATATGTGATAGATAGATAGATATGTGATAGATAGATATGTGATAGATAGATAGGGAGATAGATAGATATGTGATAGATATGAGATAGATAGATATGGTAGATAGATAGATAGATATGTGATAGATAGATATGTGATAGATAGATAGATATGAGAGATAGATAGATATGTGATAGATAGATAGGGAGATAGATAGATATGTGATAGATGGATATGAGAGATAGATAGATATGAAATAGATAGATTAGATAGATAGATATGAGAGAGAGAGATAGATATGAGATAGATAGATGGATAGATAGGAGATAGATAGATAGGAGATAGATAGATAGGAGATAGATAGATAGGAGATAGATAGATAGGAGATAGATAGATAGGAGATAGATAGATAGGAGATATGAGATAGATAGATGGATGGATATGAGAGATAGATAGATATGAGATAGATGGATATGAGAGATAGATAGATATGAAATAGATAGATTAGATAGATAGATATGAGAGAGAGATAGATATGAGATAGATAGATGGATAGATAGGAGATAGATAGGAGATAGATAGGAGATAGATAGGAGATAGATAGGAGATAGATAGGAGATAGATAGGAGATAGATAGGAGATAGATAGGAGATAGATAGGAGATAGATAGGAGATAGATAGATATGCGATAGATATGAGATAGATAGATATGAGATAGATGGATAGATATGAGATAGATAGATGGATGGATATGAGAGATAGATATGTGATAGATAGATATGAGATAGATAGATGGATAGATATGAGATAGATAGATGGATGGATATGAGAGATAGATGGATGGATATGAGAGATAGATGGATGGATATGAGAGATAGATATGAGATAGATAGATATGTGATAGATAGGAGAGAGAGAGATGAGAGATAGATAGATGGATAGATATGAGAGATATAGTCAGATAGGACTGAGTTGTTTTTCTTCGTGTTCTGTCTTTGTAGTAATCTGCTTTATCACTGATCTCTCTACCAGATCCGTGATCCCAGGGACATCTCAAGTATCTGCCTCTTGTTAAAAGTCTTGGACTTCTTGTAAAACCCCTCAGCACAGTCTTCCCAAGGCCTTAGCATGGAGGGTGGACACGTCCGGTCTCTTGTTCCTTGTGACCTCCCAGGAAAGGTCTTGCTCTTTGGTTCTTGCCTCTTTTGAAGCACCTGATCCGCCAGTGACTACTTCACCAAAACCACATGTTCCCTGCCCGGCCTGTGAGCACTGTGTCATCACATTAGACACGGGGGGGATATATAGTTCATGGGTCCCTGTGGTCTCAGTCCCTGTGATGGTGCATGGACTGTCTGTAGACCTGCGGTAATACCACCTGTAGGACCCAGCTCTACACTAGCTGTATGAGCATTGGGGCTGGGCTGTAATTACAGGATACGTTATATTGTCTTCTGTGCCAATTTACTGCGCAAACAAACCCATCTCATATCCTATTCACAACTGTAGGGCCGGCCACACACAACCCCAGCAATGGCGGGCACTTGGCCAACACTGGCGGGCACCTGGCCAACACTGCCGATTGTTAGCAACAAAACAGTCCCCGTGCCCTCAAGCTGAAACGTCCCAGTTAAAAATCTGCATAATATGTTAAATAACATTAATTCCTTATATTTGCCTCATACTGATCTTGAGATAATAGATATTTCTTCACAATGGATCCCCCCCCCCCCAAAAGAAAAGTAAAAAAAAATTGCGCACTGTTCAGCTTACCATGCGTATGTTTTTGAAGGAGAAAGGTAGGAGGCCTGCTGCCAGACTCCTCCTGTAAAGACTCCTCTTACCAAGAACAAAAAAGTCGGCATACTGTGTGCCACACAGCTTTCCCAGTCTCCTCAAGCTCCAGCAGTGATAGGCTGCTCATACTCACTGCAGCAGTGCTGCCGTGCCCTTTCCCTGCCCCACACAGTCTTCTCTCAACCCGGCAAAAAATCTTTTCTCCCCCACCCCGACCTGTCCCTTCTCCCTGCATCCCATAACTGTTCTCTGCGTCTACCTGCCAGACAGTTAAATTATACTTTACCATGAGGTTGGTCCGGCAGCAAGATGTTTAAAATTCCCGTGCAATCTCCATAGCCCAAGAGTAACGCGATCAGGAGATGTCCGGTAGATTTGTATGAGCTCTGCTTTGTTATATATTATGGTAAATATAAGTGTTAAAGGGGTACTCCGGTGGAAACCTTTTTTTTTTTTTTTGTGCGTGCTGCGGGGGTTGGCCATGCCCCCTTGTGACATGACGCCATGCCCCCTCAATGTGAGTCCATGGGAAGGGGCGTGGCGGCTGCCACGCCCCCTCCCATGGACTCTCATTGAGGGGTGTAGCGTGAGGAACCCATCAGCACGCACACACGGCGTTCAGAACTAAATGTTCCGAACGCTGGCCAGTGGAGTACCCCTTTTTAATCAACTGGTGCCAGAAAGTTAAACAGATTTGTAAATTACTTCTATTAAAAAAAAAAATCTTAATCCTTCCAGAACTTATTAGCTGCTGAATACTACAGAGGAAATTCTTTTTTTTTTTTTTGAAACACAGAGCTCTCTGCTAACATCACGAGCACAGTGCTCTCTGCTGACATCTCTGTCCATTTTAGGAACTGTCCAGAGTAGGAGAAAATCCCCATAGCTAACATATGCTGCCCTGGACAGTTCCTAAAATGGACAGAGGTGTCAGCAGAGAGCACTGTGGTCATGATGTCAGCAGAGAGCTCTGTGTTTCAAAAAGAAAATAATTTCCTCTGTAGTATTCAGCAGCTAATAAGTACTGGAAGGATTAAGATTTTTTAATAGAAGTAATTTGCAAATCTGTTTAACTTTCTGGCACCAGTTGATAAAAAAAAAAAAAGGGGTACTCCACTGGCCATCGTTCGAAACATTTAGTTCTGAACGCCGTGTGTGCCAGCTACTGGATTCCTCACGCTACGCCCCCTCAATGCGAGTCGATGGGAGGGGGCGTGGCAGCCGCCACGCCCCCTCCCATGGACTCGCATCGAGGGGGCATGGCGTGATGTCACAAGGGGGCGTGGCCGACCCCCGCAGCACGCACACAGCTTTTGGAACCAGTGGAGTACCCCTTTTAATATTTATTTTTAGATTCTTGTACCATTCTCACCGGCGGCCTATCTGAAGGTTGGCCAGGCGTACGCAGTGGAGTATAGAAAGAAGGTGAGAAGTTCAGCTCGCTGACCAGAAAAATAAAACGTAACCTTTACTGTGGACGGTTAAAATCCATGAGGACTAAATTAACTAGATAATGAATAAAAACATCGCGCCGACGCGTTTCGGGCTGCAGATGAGCCCTTAATCAGTGGAGCTTTCTGGTCTATTCTCCGGCCGATCTAACCATCTTTTGCACAGATTCTCCCGGCACTTTGATTCATCCGAATGCTAATTCCTAATTCCCGGGGTTGAATGGCGCGTCCATCAATGGGGGGGGGTGACTCAGCTTAGCGCCCAGCAGCCTTTCTACTTGGCAGAATAAATGGCCATTTTCTCACAGCCCCACACAATGAGACCCCGCTCCCCAGCTCAGCCTGCACGGGCCAAATCTCCCAGCGTTCGCCTGAGAAGAAGGAAATGTTCCAGGCTCAATAAATAGCTTTTCTTGCCTGCTTGAATGGCTCCCTTTATCCAGCCGGCTGAATGAATGGGACCTCTAAGTGACACGACTGCCTGCAGCAGCTTCAGTGTCAACAAGCGCAGAACCCACAGCCCAAACCTTGTGTGTGTGGCACAAACCAAATTACCTTCAACCCCGGCCCCAGCACTTCATTTTCCAAACCTCAATCATGTCCATTTTGGAATATAATGTTCCTTGTGTTTTATAGCCGTACACGGACATACGTAGAAGAGAAGACCTGGTATGTTATAGGGCAGGACTGGGCCCAAAAGAGCATACGGATCCTCAGGGCCGGTGCAAGGATTTTTGTCTGCACAAGCCAAGGTGCATTTTGTTGACCTCCACCCCCCCCAATCACTGACGTATCGTGGCAATGCAGATTATTGTGCATCCCCCCCGCTGGCCTGTAAATGTAAGAACGGTGATGCATACAGTGGTCCCTCAACATATGATGGTAATCCGTTCCAAACGGACCATGGTTTGTTGAAACCATCGCATGTTGAGGGATCCGTGCAATGTAAAGTATAGGACAGTGGTCTACAACCTGCGGACGTCCAGATGTTGCAAAACTACAACACCCTGCATGCCCGGACAGCCGTTGGCTGTCCGGGCATGCTGGGTGTTGTAGTTTCGCAACATCTGGAGGTCCGCAGGTTGTAGACCACTGGTAGAGGAAGTTGTACTCACCTGTCCCCGCTGCTCCGGACTGTCACCGCTCATCACCGCTGCCCTGGATGTCACCGTCCATCGCTGTCGCCGCGTCCCCGAGGTGTCCCCGACGCTCCGGCAAGGCCTCTGCTTCCCCGGCATCCTCGCTCTCCGTCGCCGCCATCACGTCACTACGCACGCCTCTCCTATTGGATGACGGGACGGCGTGCGCAGCGACGTGATGACGACGATGGAGAGCGCCGACGATGCAGGGGATCCTGAAGAGGACGCGCCGGAGCCCCGAGGACAGGTAAGTGATCATCAGCGGACCACTCGGGGCCCCGTAAACGGCTATCCGGTGGCAGCTGTAGCAGTCTGCGCTGCCGGATAGCCGTTTATGCGATGGCCCCGACATACAAAAGCATCGTATGTTGATGCTGCCTCTGAGAGGCCATCGCATGTTGAAATGATCGTATGTCGGGGCCATCGTAGGTCGAGGGGGTCACTGTATAGTGTTGCATTGAGGGGGCGTGGCGCGACGACCCCCACAGAGCGCGCACACTGCGTGCAGAACTAAATGTTCCGAACGCTGGCCAGTGGAGTACCCCTTTAACACTTATATTTGCCATAATATATAAAAAGCAGAGCTCATACAAATCTACGGGACTCCGGTGTGAACCAGATTTTTCGCCTCCACACCAGGACGACATATTACTATCACATTGACTAAAACCATCATACTGATTTTAAATTAAAAAAAAGCACTATACAGAGACCATTATCACCACTATACAAAGGACAAATAATTGCACCACACCATAACCACAACCAATACCACCATATAGTGACGGGATAATACTGCCATACTGATACTGAATAAAACCACTGTACACAGAGCAGTATCACCAATAACCTCACTATACAAGGGACACAAAATACCGCCACGTCATGACCACTACCATTACCACCATATAATGACGGGATATTATCATACTCATACTAAATAAAAAACCACTGTACACAGACTGAACTCCCCCCATACAGTGCCTATATGGTGGTGACCTGGCTCTGCAGTCGTTCACTTTAAATGTTTTTCCCCATCTGCCCCAGAACCTCATGACAATTCCTTCCATCAAAAAATTGTCTCCACAGAACCTGCAAGACAAATATTTTAGGCTCCACACTTTTTAAGCACCTATAGCACTCTATACAGTAATAATAACCCCTTGGTGTCTCACACAGTAAAGTGGGCAGATTGGGGAAAAAGTATATAGGTCCCCCCATTAAGTAGAACCCTTCACATGGTTTCTCCCATTACATAGGTGTCCTAAGTAGGTAAGTGCCACCTGTAGGTAGGTCCCTGTGTAGATACCTGTAAGTATTAACTCCCTGTAGGCAGTAGCAGCCTCCTATAAGTAGGGGTTATTCTCTGTAAGTAGGTCCCATTGTAGGTGGTAGCCCCCCCCCCTTTATAATGTTGCAGTCTCCAGTGTATAGTTGCAACCCCCAAATGTAGTAGTAGCAGGAGTAGCCCCCCCCCCCCAAAGTAATAGCAGCCCCATTTAGGTAGTAATAGCAGCAGACCCCCTAGGTAGTAGTAGAAGCCCCCTTTAGGTAGTAGTAGTGGCGGCAGCAGCAGCCCCCCTAGGTGGTGGTGGTGGCGGCGGCGGCGGCGGCGGCGGCAGCAGCAGCTCCCTTTTGGTAGTAGAAGTAGCAGCCCACTTTAGGTAGTAGTAGTACTAGCAGCAGCAGTGCCTTTTAGGTTCATACATACACACATCTATCATACATACACACATCATACAAACATCACACATACATAGACACATAATGCATACACAATCACACACATCATACATCATACACACACATCATACGTACACTCCTTATACATACACACATCCTACACAAATAATACTTACACAATCATACATACACACATCATACATACATACATCCGTCTTGTTTACACACATACATCCTACATACACACATCATACATACATCCGTCTAGCTTACACACGTACATCATACATACATCTGTCTAGCTTACACTCATCTATCATACATAAACACATCATCATAAATGCATACATACACACATATCATACATATATGCACACATCATACATACACTGTCACTGACACCCACATCATACATTTCATACATGCGCGCACACACACACACACACACACATATCATACATATACGCATACACATCATACGTACACCCACAACCGCCCCCCCACATCATACATACATGCATTCACACATCATACATACACACTAGGGCTGATATGAAAAAAATGTGCGATTATGGAGGTAAATATTGCGACTTCGATATAATAAACAAATGCTGAACAGCTGGAGGAACACTGGTTGGCAAACACTGCTGTATAGTGTTGTATAATAGTACTGTGTAGTATTTTTTTTTTTTTTATGTAGTATAATATTGATGTAGAATAGTCTTACCATATAGTGTTTTTTGTATTATTGTATGGTATTGTAAAGTTGTAGTATTATAGTATTGTTTAGTATTACCGTATAGTGTTGTTGTTTTTTTTTTTTTATTATAGTGGTAGTATTATTATTATAGTATAGTAGTTCTGTATACTATTGTGAAGTATAGTAGTACTGTATAGCTTTTTTTTTTTTATATTAATAGCATTGTATAGTATTGGATTACTGTATAGTATTGTAGTACTGTATAGATTTTTTATTATAATAGTATAGTATTGTATAGTAGTATTAGATTTTAGTATTACAGTATATTATAGTATTGTATAGTAGTATTAGATTTAGTATTACAGTATATTATAGTATTGTATAGTAGTATTAGATTTAGTATTACAGTATAGTGTTTAGTATAGTAATACTGCATAGTATTTTTTATTATAGTATAATATTACTGTATAGTGTAGAATAATAGTACTGTATAGTTTTTTTTTTATTATAGTATATTAGTAAGTATATTAGTAATGCATTGTAGTAATATAGTATAGTATGTTCTTTTTATTATAGTATATTAGTAATATAGTATAGTATTCCTGTATAGTATCGTATGTTCTTTTTATTATAGTATAGTACTACTGCATTGTATGATAGTCCTCTGTAAAGTATTTTTTGTTTTTCATGTTTTGGCCATTGTGGGCATCCTACACAGTGATCAATAAAATACATGGTAGAATTTAATTTTGGGGGAGGAATCAATACATTTCCATTACCATGAAATTCTGGTTGGGTCTCTCCTAGTAAAGACAAATTATGGAAGCCCCCCGCTGTGTCTACGTGACAGGTGCCATGTAAAGCTATTTGAAGTAGACTGTTGTGTTGACGGAAATGAAGTGAGACTTGACCTCCTTTCCCCACTCGGCCTTGTTGTAGCATTCCTTCCCGGTGATGGGATTCGTCATGGGGTCAGACGGGAACCCGCTCCCCTTTATACTGATGATGGACACGGACATCCCCACCTGTTCCTTCAGCTTTTACTGTCACGTGGAGCGTCGGCTTTTTCTATTATTGGAAACTTAAATCCTTAAAAAAAAAGTAACGAAAAATTGCCTAAAACCACTTTACCCAAAATACTGCACCAAAATTATATTTTATTATCCTGTATGCCGGTTTCTTTAAAGGGGTACTCCGCTTCTCAGCATTTGGAACAAACTGTTCCGAAAGCTGGAGCCAGCGCCGGGAGCTCGTGATGTCATAGCCACGCCCCCTCATGACTTCACACCCCACCCCCTGAATGTAAGTCTATGGGAGGGGGCGTGACGGCTGTCCTGGTGCGTTAAGTACCAGCTGACCAGGACGTACATTTACGTCCGGCATCGTTAAGGGGTTCCTGACATCCTCAGGGCACGTTAGGGGCTGCCACTTAAGGACCGGGGCCATTTTAAGGACAGGGGGGGAGATTTATCAAAACCTGTGCAAAGGAAAAGTTGTCCAGTTGCCCATAGCAACCAATCAGCTCGCTTCTTTCATTTCGCAGAGACCTTGTTAAAAATGAAAGAAGCGAGCTGATTGGTTGCTATGGGCAACTGGACAACTTTTCCTTTGCACAGGTTTTGATGAATCTCCCCCAGTGGTCGGAAGCTGCTGCAGCCAGGGACGTAGCTATAGAGGTAGCAGTCAAAATAAAAGTCAAAATCTAAATTTTTAATAAGAAAGACAGGTCAGTCTCGATAAAAAAAAAAAAACGGACTGTGGTGTTCAAAATGGGATGTATGGTCAACCTCAGTGTCTATGGATGATACATAAGTTTTCACAAGGGAGACTTATCAAAACCTGTGTAAAGGAAGAGTTGCTGAGTTGCCCATAGCAGCCAATCAGATCTTTTCTTTCATTTTTAAAGGGGCCTGTGAAAAATGAAAGAAGCGATCTGATTGGTTGCTATGGGCAACTGCACAACTCTTCCCCTACACAGGTTTTGATAAATCTCCCCCTCATAGTCTATGGATGATTCCTGCATTTTCCAGGAAGAAATCGCCATGGGATAAAAAAAAATGGCGCCCAACTATTATAAATTCACCCCAAAGTGTATATATAGTACAGAAGGGGTGTATGTGCACTCACTGCTCAATATAGGTCACTGCGTTCCAAGGACCGGGTCACGGGAAGCTGGATCTCAGCGTGGAGGCATGAAGGTAGCGCTCGGAGGCAACGACGGTAGTTTCGCACGTGAGTGCGTGCTTCTTCCGGCCTCCTGGAGGACGGAAGAAGCACGCACTCACGTGCAAAACCACCGGCATGGCCTCCAAGCGTTACCTACTTGCGTCCCCACGCTGAGATCCAGCTTCCCATGACCCGGACCCCAGAACGCAGTTTTGCGTGATCCGGATGGCAGTTTTGCACGTGAGTGCGTGCTTCTTCCAGCCTCCTGGAGGCCGGAAGAAGCACGCACTCACATGCAAAACTGCTGGTGTTGCCTCCGAGCGCTACCTACATGCGTCCCCACGCTGAGATCCAGCTTCCCGTGACCTGGAACCCGGAACACAGTTTTGCGCGACCCGGACCCCAACGACAGTTTCGCACGTGAGTACGTGCTTCTTCCGGCCTCCTGTAGGCCAGAAGAAGCACACACTCGCATGCAAAACTGCCAGCGTTGCCTCCGAGCTCTACCTACATGCATCCCCACCCTGAGATCGCTACCTACGCACTCACGTGCAAAACTGCCAGCGTTGCCTCCGAGCACTACCTACATGCGTCCCCACGCTGAGATCCAGTTTCCCATGACCCGGACCCCGGAATGCAGTGACCTATATTGAGCGGTGAGTGCACATACACCCCTTCTGTACTATATTTATTGATGCTTCATCTGTAGTATATGCACCCCGCAGTAGGTACTCGTATAGGTCGCCGAGGTTGGGCTGCGCATTGTATGCAGGTGAAGTTGCCGTTCAGTGTGCCCTCCCCTTTCTGTCTTGCATAACAGTCACCCCAAAGTATTCTGACACCAGCCCTATTCTTTTATATGAGCCCAAAAATTCTAGACCCTTAAAGGAGTACTCCGGTGAAAATAAACTTATCCCCAATCCAGAGGATATGGAATAAGTAGCTCATCCTGGGAGGTCCGACCGCTGGGGCCCCCCCCGAGATCAACAGAACAGGATACAGGTGCTCTCTGGGAGGAGCGTGTGTCATCTACCTGTAGACTGCACGCGCTCCTTTCGATTCTATGGGAGCGCCGATGATGCCCGAGTGCTGTACTTGGGTTTTTTCGGCGTTCCCATAGGAATGAATGGAGCACACGTGTCACGATGCCGGCTGGCAGGAGGTGGATCCTCTGTGCCAGAGAGGGATTGGCGTGGACCGTGCTAGTGGACCGGTTCTAAGTCACTACTGGTATTCACCAGAGCCCGCCGCAAAGCGGGATGGTCTTGCTGCGGCGGTAGTGACCAGGTCGTATCCACTAGCAACGGCTCAACCTCTCTGACTGCTGAAGATAGGCGCGGTACAAGGGAGTAGACAGAAGCAAGGTCGGACGTAGCAGAAGGTCGGGGCAGGCAGCAAGGATCGTAGTCAGGGGCAACGGCAGGAGGTCTGGAACACAGGCTAGGAACACACAAGGGAACGCTTTCACTGGCACAATGGCAACAAGATCCGGCGAGGGAGTGCAGGGGAAGTGAGGTATACATAGGGAGTGCACAGGTGAACACACTGATTAGAACCACTGCGCCAATCAGCGGCGCAGTGGCCCTTTAAATCGCAGAGACCCGGCGCGCGCGCGCCCTAGGGAGCGGGGCCGCGCGCGCCGGGACAGGACCGACGGAGAGCGAGTCAGGTACGGGAGCCGGGGTGCGCATCGCGAGCGGGCGCCACCCGCATCGCGAATCGCATCCCGGCTGGAGGCGGTATCGCAGCGCACCCGGTCAGTGGATCTGACCGGGGCGCTGCGGGAGCGAGAGTGTAGCGAGCGCTCCGGGGAGGAGCGGGGACCCGGAGCGCTCGGCGTAACAACACGCACCTCACTGAGCGCAGGGTCCCATCCTGGTGATCGGGGGAGGGGGGGGGGCAGCAATCAGACCACCTGCGATCAGCTACATATCCCCTACCCTGTGGATAGGGGATAAGTTATTTTATGCTGGATATCTCCTTTAAAGAAAAATCACTTTCCACATCCCTGCGTTGAGTCCTTTTTGGTGGCGGGCGTCATAAATATGGTGTAAGCAGAAGAAAATCAACAGGACGTGTGTGTTATAAAAGCCAGATGAGATCTCCCAGCCAAAAAATCAGTGTACTCAGAGGTCACAGATGGAGAGCGAGCGTGATCAGGGCAGACGAGTGCGCCTCAGCCAAATCCGGGCCATGTAACGCGATCAGTTCCCTGTATCTGGGCCCATTGAGACTTCTCTCTGTATAGATGGATGAGTCCTGTATAGGGTATGGATGCAGATGTCTCCACGAATTAGGCAGCTGAAGGCCGATCCCCATTATAAGAAATGGCTTTATAAGCGCGAAAGACAACAAGGCACTAAACCATATGCCGGACTGTAAATCCATTAGTCTCGCTGTCCCCGTCCACAAACACATGGAGAATGATGGCTGCTGAGGTGTCACTACTATATAAAAAAAATATAACACAGTACTACTATACTATATAAAAACAAATAGAAGATATAATATATCTTGGTCTCATCTGTCCCCAAGACGTTTTCCCAGAAGGATTTTGGTTACTCAAGTTCATTTTGGCAAAATGTAGTCTTTCTTTATGTCTCTGTGTCAGCAGTGGGGTCCTCCTGGGTCTCCTCCATAGTGGGGTCCTCCTTGGTCTCCTCCATAGTGGGGTCCTCCTGGGTCTCCTTTATAGTGGGGTCCTCCTGGGTCTCCTCCATAGTGGGGTCCTCCTGGGTCTCCTCCATAGTGGGATCCTCCTGGGTCTCCTCCATAGTGGGGTCCTCCTGGGTCTCCTTCATAGTGGGGTCCTCCCGGGTCTCCTGCCATAGCGTTTCGTTTCATTTAAATGTCGATGGATAGTTCGCACTGACACTGATGCTCCCTGAGCCTGCAGGACAGCTTGAATATCTTTGGAACTTGTTTGGGGCTGCTTATCCACCATCCGGATTATCCTGCGTTGACACCTTTCATCAATTCTTCTCTTCTGTCCACGCCCAGGGAACTTAGCTACAGTGCCATGGGTTGCAAACTTCTTGATAATGTTGCGCACTGTGGACAAAGGCAAATCTAGATCTCTGGAGATGGACTTGTAACCTTGAGATTGTTGATAATTTTCCACAATTTTGGTTCTCAAGTCCTCAGACAGTTCTCTTCTTCTCCTCTTTCTGTTGTCCATGCTTAGTGTGGCACACACAGACACAAAATGCAAATAGTAAGTGAACTTCTCTCCTTTTTTATCTGCTTTCAGGTGTGATTTTTATATGGCCCACACCTGTTACTTGCCCCAGGTGAGTTTAAAGGAGCATCACATGCTTGAAACAATCTTATTTTTCCACAATTTTGAAAGGGGGCCAATAAATTTTGTCCAGCCCATTTTTGGAGTTTGGTGACATTATGTCCAATTTGCTTTTTTTTCTATCCCTTTTTTGGTTTAGTTCCAATACACACAAAGGGAATAAACATGTGTATAGCAAAACATAGTTACATAGTTACATAGTTAGTACGGTCGAAAAAGACATATGTCCATCAAGTTCAAGCAGGGAATTAAGGGGTAGGGGTGTGGCGCGATATTGGGGAAGGGATGGGATTTTATATTTCTTCATAAGCATTAATCTTATTTTGTTCCAGGAATGTATCTAATCCTGTTTTAAAGCTGTTAATTGTTCCTGCTGTGACCAGTTCCTGAGGTAGACCGTTCCATGTGTTACTGCAATCCTTTTCTGTGAGAAATACTTCATTTTCTAGAAAAATTTCAGGGGTGCCAACATTTACGGCCATGACTGTATACAATACTATAATTAAAAAAACACTATACAGTAATACTGTACTATAATACTACTACTACTATATTATGTAAAAAAAATATATAACACATTACTACTATATTATACAGCAGTGTTTCCCAACCGGTGTGCCTACTATTACAGTACGACTACTATTCTGTATAATACTACTATGTTTTAATTATAATACTATACAGTAATACTATGCTACAATACTACTATACTATACAGTAAAACTATACTAATCAATACTAGATTACTATATCTATATATTACTATACAGTAATACTATATTACTATATCATACAATACTATAATAAAAAAAACTACAGTAATACTATACTATAATACTACTACTATATTATGTAAAAAATGGTACACAGTGCTACTATACCATACAACACTGTACAGCAGTGTTTCCAAACCGGTGTGTGTCCAGCTGTTGCAAAACTACAACTCCCAGTATGCCCGGACAGCCAACGGCTGACCGGGCATGCTGGGAGTTGTAGTTTTGCAACAGCTGGAGGCGCACTGGTTGGGAAACACGGTTTCAATAAGGATACAGTATATGGATGGGACTCTGCTGCAACGGAATTTCCAAGTGGAATCCTGCAGAAAAATTACGCCTTGTAAACGAGGCCTAAGGATGACTTTCTACAGTAAATTTTTTTTGCCGAGTCCTGTTTCCTCCTTTATCGGAATTCATCGATAGATGTCTGGCATCTCCTGCAATCGTCACTCAGCTTTCCAAGAAACCTGAAAGATAAACTTACCTACTTAAAGGGTTACTCCGCCCCAGGACATCTAAGATGTCAGATCGCGGGGGACCCCCGGGATCTCGGCTGCAGCACTCCCTTTCATTACTGCACAAAGCAAACTCGCTCTGTGCGTAATGACGGGCAATACAGTGGCTGGAGCATTGTGACATCACGGCTCCGCCCCCCTCGTGACGTCATGGCCCGCCCTCTCATTACAAGTCTATGGGAGGAGGCCTGGTGGCCGTCACGCCCCCTCCCATAGACATGCATTAAAGGGGCCGACCCGTCATGCTCCGGGCCCCTGTATCGCGAGTTTGCTTTTTGCAGTAATGAAAGCGGGGTGCTGCAGCCGAGATCCCGGGGGTCCCCATTGGAGGTGTCCGGGGGCAGAGTACCCCTTTAAGCAGCAACGACACCACGTACAGATCTGCCATTCGGTGGTCATAAAAACCAGAGGAAAAGTTGCTGAGTTGCCCATAGCAACCAATCAGATCGCTGCTTTCATTTTTCACAGGCCTTTTCAAAAATGAAAGTAGAGATCTGATTGGTTGCTATGGGCAACTCAGCAACACTTCCTCTGGACAGGTTTGGATAAATCTCCCCCTTAGTGTTTATTACTATCGATAAAGCTTTTATAAGGGGGGGGGGGGGGGGTATGTAAGAGACCAAAACCTACCTTGAAAAAACAATAATAATAATAATAATCCTCTGTATAGAATTTTAAAGCACAGAAAATAATAAAATTCCAATAAAAATCCGTACAAGATGTCATTGCGGCGATGGGTATGGCGGCCTGCTGTACTGGCGTATGGCCTGGGAGGGGTTCCCCCTCATTACCGGCAGGGCCGCTGTTTATTTATAGTATAGAACCTGATGCATAGAGGGGGCAGACGCGGACCCCCTGGAGATAACCGCTTCTGAATAGAGGGATTGTGTTTGACTCCATCCATTTGCCCGCTGACTGCTCGCTTCATTCAACAGCACAAGGGTTAAAGCAACTCTGGGTGATATAAAAATTTTTTATATGCGGGGGTCCTCCGAGGGGTTGCTATGAATTTGTTGATTCAGGATGAAGGAGGTCTCGGCTTATAGCAAAGTCGACCGAGCAAAGGGCCGAGGAGAAGCTTCCATTGTATCACCCGTTGGGTGCTCATTAACCCCTTAAGGCAGCGTTTCCTAAACAGGGTGCCTCCGGCTGTTGCAAAACTACAACTCCCAGCATGCCCGGACAGCCAACGGCTGTCCGGGCATGCTGGGAGTTGTAGTTTTGCAACATCTGGAGGTCCGCAGGTTGAAGACCACTGTTAGAGGAAGTTGTACTCACATGTCCCCGCCGCTCCAGACCGTCACCACTCGTCACCGCTGCCCGGGATGTCGCCATCCATCGCTGTTGCCGGGTGCTGGGAGTTGTAGTTAGCTTAGGAGTGCTGGGAGTTGTACTTTTGCAATAGCTGGAGGCGCTCTGGTTGGGAAACACTGGTAAAGGTTATGGTGCAACATTCCGGGAGTTGGAGGGTTGGTTGGATAAATATCGGCCAATGCATCTTCAGTATTTTTTAATATAAAAATATCGTCAGAGTGGCCAAAAGCCGGCTGTGCCGTAAAATACCAGCCAGGTGGCAAGAATAGGGTTAACTGTTGGCCAAACAAGACCACAGATATTGGGCTTTACTGTGGGTTGAACAGCCGAACCCACGTTCGTATTTTTTTTTCTCCTTGCCTTTTAACACCTAGCCAAGTGGGCGAATTTTTACCGCGAATATCGTCCCTTTGCGATTTTGCGAATATTTAGAATATAGTGATATATATTCGTAATGACATATATTATTATTTTATTTTTTTATATATATATATATATATATATATATATATATATATATATATATGCAAATTTATGCAAATATTTATGCGACTATTGGCACTTCCAGACTGGACACTGATCCCTCCATTTTTTTAGGTGAAAGACATAATTACGCATGCGTACTATGCGAATTTCATTACGAATTTTCGCATGAAATAAAAAAAAGAGAACGAACATAGCGATTATGCGAATTTCGTGAACATAGGACGAATATTGGGCCATATATTCGCAAAATATCGCGAATTCGAATATGGCCCCTGCCGCTCATCACTAATGGCTACTCTAAAGATGGGTATACACCGAACAGTTTGGCAAACAGCTATATCTCCCCATCCCCCTCTGTACACATGCACACTTGGCTCGGCTGAGCGTACATGTGTTCTCAATGGGGAGTAGAAGGTAAAGGGGTGAAGTTGAACCATGGCATACAAAGTCTAAACCAGTGGGTTTAGCTGTCCAGCTGTTGCAAAACTACAACTCCCAGCATGCCCGGACAGCCTTCGGCTGTCCGGGCATGCTGGGAGTTGTAGTTTTGCAGCCGCGGGAGGCATACTGGTAAGGAAACACTGCTCTAAATTTCACATTGGGACGCTGTAGGGACACAGCCATGGAAAAGCAATTAAAGGGGTAATCCGGCGCTAAGACACCTTATCGCACGCCGCACCCCGTTACAATCAGTCCCCGGAGCAAACATTACTGGCGATCACTGGGCCGGAGCATTGTGACATCACGGGTCCACCCCCATGTGATGTCAAGCTCCGCCCCCTCAATGTAAGCCCATGGGAGCTCCGGCCCTGTGATCGCCAGTAATCGGACCCGTAGCGAACACGCTCCAGGGACTGATTGTAACGGGGTGCGGCGTGCAAGATCAAGGGGGTCCCCAGCGGCGGGACCCCCGTGATCAGGCATCTTATCCCCTATCCTTTGGATAGGGGATAAGATGTCTTTGCGCCGGAGTACCCCTTTAATTATGTATTTTATTTAATAATTATGTATTTATTTTATGTATTTGTGTTTATTTATTTTGTATTTAATTCATAAAGACAAATACATAATATAATATATAATTTATTTATTATATTATGCATTTTATTATGTATTTTTTTTAAATAATTATGTATTTTATATTTGTGTTTATTTTGTATTTAATTCATAAATACAAATACATAATATAATATATAGTTTATTAATTATATTATGTATTTTATTATGTATTTTTTTAAATAATGATGTATTTTATTTTTGTGTTTTTGTATTTCATTCATAAATACAAATACATAATATATAATTTATTAATTATATTATGTATTTTATTATGTATTTTATGTGTTTAGTATTTAATTTATAAACACACATACATAATATAACATATAATTATTTATTAATTATATTATGTACCATATTTATTTATTTTATGTATTTGTGTTAATTTTGTATTTAATTCATGAACACAAATACATAATATAATATATAATTTATTAATTATATTATGTATTTTATTATGTACTATGTATTTTATTTTATGTGTTTAGTATTTAATTTATAAACACAAATACATAATATAATATATAATTATTTATGAATTATATTACCGTATATATTTATTTTTCTCCACAATTGTAGCAAAATTGTAAAATGGCAAATAGCCAAATGGTTAATACTGCCCGTATCCTCTCCGAATAACAGATAGGTGATGGTAGTGGTTGTGGGGGGTAACAATCACCTGCTTGCCGTCCTCCAGTAGAGGTCGCTGTTTTTGAATTTTACCATAGGGCTCTTCTTCCAAACTGTGTCCCCCAAAGCTGTCAACTCTCATTCTTCCTACTACTTTGCATTACATGTTTAGGCCACAACATGGGCAATGTAACCGCTCTTGCTGCAAAGCATCTTGGTTATGGTACTGTGGATGATCTTGGTCTTTTTATATCAGATTTTATTCTGCCTTTATTTACTATGGGACTAAATAAAATCCTGCATTTTAGGGATGTGGGAAACTGGACTTAACACAAAAAGCTGTTTCCTGGAACGCGTTCTCTCCTAAGTGTTTGGTTTGGTGACATCACTCGGCAAAAACACTGCTCTGTTTCTTCTCTCACCGATGACCGAGCCCGCAGGAGGGGGGGGGTTGTGCGGGTGAAGCCGTACCTATAGGGGGTTGTGGTGGGGCTGCGGAGTAGAAAAAGGCACATAAAGCGGGGGTCTCCAACCTGTGGCCTAACCAGCCTATAGCAATGGGAGGTAGGGCTAACTATGGGCCACCGTGGGGCTCCCTTCTCATGGGCCACCTCTATATAATGTACAACTATGGATGGCAGAACCATCTGGCTCCCGTTCCTTCTGGAATAGAATATATCCATGTAATTTACTGGGGCCGGCAGGCCTGAACTATATCCACACACCAGAGGGTACTACCTATAATAAACAACAATAATGTACAGTATACGTTGGGTGCAAACCAGCATGAAGAAAAGCAAATACAGTGGTCCCTCAACATACGATGGTAATCCGTACCAAACGGACCATCGTTTGTTGAAACCATCGCATGTTGAGGGATCCGTGCAATGTAAAGTATAGGACAGTGGTCTACAACCGGCGGACCTCCAGATGTTGCAAAACTACAACACCCAGCATGCCCGGACAGCCGTTGGCTGTCCAGGCATGCTGGGTGTTGTAGTTTTGCAACATCTGGAGGTCCGCAGGTTGAAGACCACTGGTAGAGGAAGTTGTACTCACCTGTCCCCGCCGCTCCGGACCGTCACCGCTGCCCGGGATGTCTCCTTCCATCGCTGTTGCTGCGTTCCCGAGGTGTCCCCGACGCTCCGGCTAGGCCTCTGCTTTCCCGACATCCTTGCATTGAGGGGGCGGAGCGTGACGTCACACGGGATCGGAGCTGTGACATCACAATGCTCCGTCCCCGTGATCAACAGTAATCAGACCCGGAGCGAACACTCTCCGGGGACTGATTCTAACGGGGTGCGGCGTGCAAGATCACCCCATGGATAGGGGATAAGATGTCTAAGCGCCGGAGTGCCCCTTTAATGGCGTTATCAGGTTATCTTCACTGTAATTTATTCGTGTGCTGAGAGGTTAAATGTCTCCATGATATTTCTGCTACTTGGAGCTGCACTGACCCTAATTTTTCTTTTTTCTAGTATTTTGTACTGTCACTACCTGGTCTACCCGGGGGGGGGGAGGGGGTTGGGGGTTATTACTGCCTTTGTAGCCCCTATAGCTCTGTCCCAGAATACACTATGGTATTGTAAAACTTTTAGCTCTTAACATGCTTATGATCTTGTAACCCAAGGCTTCTTTCTTTCAGAAACAGTTACACATCTGTGCCAAGGTTGTGTCTGGTATAGCTCATTGCCCCTGAGGATGGTACTTAATGTGGCGAAACATGTTGGGGGGACCTCGGCAGTTATACCACCCAGCTTTGCATAACAGACAGAGAAGCAATGTTGGAGCTAAGCTTTAATTTGGTATTGCAGTTCGGCTTCTTTAAACTGAATAGGGCTGAACTGCAATACCACATGCAACCTGTGGACAGGTGTGGCGTTGTTGTTTTATTTATTTATTTTGGAGTAAGCGAGCATGTTTTTCTAATTCTGGACAACTCCTTGTAGGAATAACATGGGGATGCATGTGGCCCTTTGTGCCTATTATATTCCGCGAGGTTTACAGTAATATAACTACACAAGGATCTCATGTTATGGGTGTGTGTCAGCAGTGGATGTAATAGTAACGCTGCGGTGAACACTCTCCCCATTCACGCTGTTTTCTTTGGCAGAGTCCTAAAGAGACAGAGTTTCCTTTCATTCCAAATGATGATTCTGTTTACATAAAATTCTTTGGGGACTTTTCCTCTTCGCTTCACCCTTTACCTGCCAGGACGACTGACTCGCCACGACTGGTGACATGCAACCTTTAACACCAAATATGCTGAATATTTTGCCAGTCTCTGTCTGCATCTATAAAGGACTGGAGGGGTAGTGTATCTCCTTGAGGAGTCCGACACAAAGCCATGCAATGCTCTATGGGAAAAAATTATGTAAAGTAGCTCTCCTCCTCTCCTCCTGGAAGGCAAGAACTTGCTCTACACTGCCACCTGCTGGAAGTAGCTTCCCTTTAAATCAATAAGTAATTTACATACGTGGTAAAGTCATCAGTACTGAGCTCGGCAGGCCGCCGCCGCGGGTGTCGTGTCCCTCCTGTCCTCCTATTCCTAAGTGTGTAGAATGAAAGGGGTTACCCAGGAAAAAACTTTTTTTTTTATATTTCAATTGGCTCCAGAAAGTTTAAACAGATTTGTAAATTACTTCTATTTAAAAAATCTTAATCCTTTCAGTACTTAAGAGCTTCTAAAGTTAAGGTTGTTCTTTTCTGTCTCTGATGACACGTGTCTCGGGAACCGCCCAGTTTAGAAGCAAATCCCCATAGCAAACCTCTTCTAAAATGAGCGGTTCCCGAGACACGTGTCATCAGAGAGCACTTGGACAGAAAAGAACAACCTTAACTTCAGAAGCTCATAAGTACTGAAAGGATTAAGATTTTTTTAATAGAAGAAATTTACAAATCTGTTTAACTTTCTGGAGACAGTTGATATATAAAAAAAAGTTTTTTCCTGGAATACCCCTTTAACTTACCCGCCGCCAGGTAGCTCCCTAAGGGGTCATTGTGTGTGGCTGCAGGAAAATGGGTTTTTAATAATGGCTGCCCTTGTATTTATACTCTACAGCCAACTTATAAATGTGTTCAGGAGCCCCTCAACTGGATCCACATATAGGGGGCTACACCACGGGGTCTCCGCTCTACTGTGGATTTAATTACGGTGCATGGCATTAAAGGGGTACTCCGCTGCTCAGCATTTGGAACAAACTGTTCCGAACGCTGGAGCCGGGATCTTGTGATGTCATAGCCCCGCCCCCTCATGATGTTACGTCACGCCCCCTCAATGCAAGTCTATGGGAAGGGGCGTGACAGCCGTCACGCCCCTTCCCATAGACTTACATTAAGGGGGCGGGTGTGATATCATGAGGGGGCGGGGCTATGAAGCTCCAGCGTTCAGAACAGTTTATTCCAAATGCTGAGCAGCGGAGTACCCCTTTAAATTCAAAGGCCAAAACACTATAGTGTGGATTTCCTTATGCTTGGATAAGCTGACCATATGTCCCATTTTTAGTTTAAATGGGCACTGTCATTAAAGCAAATCTTTGCTATTGCGCTCCTTATGGTAAATAAAAAATCTTTCTAATGTACTTTGTTTAAAAAAAAAAAAAAAATATGAAGCTTTCTATGTTTTATTTGTGTTTAAAAAAAGCTGCCACTGGGTGTCTCCCTACTTGTCCAGAGCACATTTTCCCCCCATCTCTTCCACAGACTTTGGACTCCTGTTGGCCTGGCAGAAGTCCAAAATCAGGAAATGCAGTCTGGAGGGCTGAGGAGGGTGTGTGTGTGCAGTCTTAACCAATCATTGCTCATCTCACACTGAACTGCTCTGGGCTGTGTGTAGCAGAGTGAGGGAGGAAGTTCTCCCCTGTATGGCTTCAGATGATGTCACACATGCTGGGGAACGCCCCTTCCCAGTCTGTGAATCTGAGACTGAGCAGAAAATACAGAGCAATATCAAGGTAGAAAACTAACAAATAATAAAAATAAAGGCAGGGGGTGGTTTATCATGATGGGGGCAGTGAACTGGGAGGATTATACAATTTAACAAGATCATGAGAGGTTCTCTTTAAGTGAGCAGTGGCTGTCAGTCTTGGGTTATGGCCGTGGGAGCAGAGCAGGAGGACGTATAGAGCACTTTAATAGTGTGCACCCATGTACATGCCCTTTAAACTCCAAACAAGAACATATCCTTTAAAGTCACGAAGATCATTTGCAATGACCAGAAGTGTGGTAATACTCTGGGCGTAGGCGACTGGCAGGATCATGCTATTGCTCATCCTATTGGCTTTCACAGCAGACAGACTGGATACGCTCAACTGAGTTTTAAATAGACAATAGACAGTTCACAGGGAGGGAACGCTGTCACATTTCTGAAAGGTGTCATGAAGGCTAAGTATGAAGTGCCCCAGTATATGTATACATTATAATTGTACAAAGGACACGTAGGGAATGACTATTTGCCAATCTAATGCCACTTTGTAGACCAGCCTTTCCCAAATAGGGTTCACCAGAAGTCAGGTTTCCCTAAATTGGAAGGGTATGGAAGCAATCCTAGAGATAGATGGGGTCATGAGTCAAAAATAGGGTCACCGCTGATCTAATAATCCATCTGTTACACTGGGAGACTGTTGGCAAAAACAAGTGGCACCATGGACATGCCAAAGACAGTGCGTATTTAGTGAGGTTACTCTCTGTATGGATTGGATTCTTAGGCTGCATTCACACTGCGGTTGGAGCGTACGGCTGCCGGATCTGGCTGGGGGAGGGGAACACCATGCGCTCCCGTAGCCCAGCCGGACCGGCGCCGAACTCCATTGACTTTAATGAGCCGACCGGAGTCAAACAGTGACTCTGGCCGGCTCATTTTTTGTCCCGTATCCGGTTTTGTGAACGGTCCGGTCACAAAACTGGATACGGGTTGGCAATGAGCCGACCGGAGTCACTGTGAGTCAATGGATTTTGGCCCCGGTTCGGCTGGGGTACGGGAGTGCACGTTTTTCCCCTCCCCCAGCCGGATCCGGCAGCCTTACCAGGCTGCCCAGGTAAAGTAGAGCCTCCAATTCATATATGGAGTAACCTCACTATACACACACACATTAGGGGAGATTTGTCAAAACCTGTCCACAAGAAAAGTTCCTGAGTTGCCCATAGCAACCAATCAGATCGCTTCTTTCATTTTTGGAAAGCCCTCTGAAAAATGAAAGAAGCAATCTGATTGGTTTCTATAGGCAACTCAGCAACTTTCCTGCTGGACAGGTTTGGATAAATCTCCCCCAATGTCTTTGGCATGTCAATGGTGCCAGGTCAAGGGTAAGATTGGTGCCAGTGGGCAAAGCTACAGGGAAACAGATGCCCACAACCAGCAGCCAGTCATGCCCACCTAAGGAGTCAGGAGTGAAGGTCAGAGGAGGATGCTGACTGTTAAGGACCCCATACATATTAGAAAAAAGTTGTCCAAAGTGGGGTGACTGATATGTTTAGGGGTTTTGTTGATTTTTTTTTTTTAACTTTCATTGTTTGATCCTTCTAAATCTCCCTCCAGTCACCAGCAGAAGTCCTTGTCTTTTCTGACTTAAAGGGGTACTCCCGTGGAAAAATTATTTTTTTTTTTTTTTAATCAACTGGTGCCAGAAAGTTAAACAGATTTTTAAATTACTTCTTCTATTAAAAAATCTTAACCCTTCCAGTATTTATTAGTGGCTGTATACTACAGAGGAAATGCTTTTCTATTTGGATTTCTCTTCTTTCACGACCACAGTGCTCTCTGCTGACCTCTGCTGTCCATTTTAGGAACTGTCCAGAGCAGGAGAAAATCCCCATAGCAAACATATGCTGCTCTGGACAGTTCCTAAAATGCACAGCAGAGGTCAGCAGAGAGCACTGTGATCATGACAGAGGAGAAATCCAAAAAGAAAAGCATTTCCTCTGTAGTATACAGCCCCTAAAAAGTACTGGAAGGATTAAGATTTTTTTTAATAGAAGTAATTTACAAATCTGTTTAACTTTCTGGAGCCAGTTGATATAATTTTTTTCCTGGAATACCCCTTTAAAACACATGCATGCTTAGCTAAACTGGGGGATAACTAGGGTTGCCACCTTTCTTGCTAAAAAAATACCGGCCATGCTCATTTGCATAATTAATTATATTTGTGTGACATCACAGGATACAAGTATGCGGGGGAAATTTTGTCCTATTCCGACCCCTATAACTTTTTTAATTTCCCTTATACAGGGCTATATGAGGGCTCATTTTTTGCACCCCGATCTGTAGTTTTTTACAGGACCATTTTTGTTTCGATGTGACTTTTTGATCGCTTTTTTTTTTTTTTTTTTTAGTCAAATTTAAGAGTTGCAGTTAGTTACTAACTACAACTCCCAGCATGCCCTGATACAGCCTGTGGCTCAGCAGCTGCCCCAAACGAAAACTACAACTCCCAGCATGTTGGCCTACATAGTAGTGTATAGTATAGGTCAATGTTTCCCAACCAGGGGTGCCTCCAGCTGTTGCAAAACTACAACTCCCAGCATGTTGCCCTATATAGTAGTGTATAGTATAGGTTAGTGTTTCCCAACCAGGGGTGCCTCCAGCTGTTGCAAAACTACAACTCCCAGCATGCCGTTGGCTGTCCGGGCATGCTGGGAGTTGTTGTTTTGCAAGTTGTAGTTTTGCAACAGCTGGAATCGCTCTGGTTGGGAAACACTGGTAAAGGTTATGGTGCAACATTACGGGAGTTGGAGGGTTGGTTGGATAAATACCGGCCATTGCATTTCCAGTATTTTTTTTATATAAAAATATCGTCAGGGTGGCCAAAAACCGGCTGAAAACCGGCTAAAATACCAGCCAGGTGGCAACAATAGGGTTAACTGTTGGCCAAACAAGCCCACAGATATTAGGCTTTACTGTGGGTTATTATCTGTATGAGACTCCCAGATGTAAGTAATTTTATTTATTTATTTTTTTGCATGTTCTCGGTATCTAAGGAGGCAACCCTACGGGGTTAGAGGGAGGCATACGAGAAATGTTGCATGAACATGCAAGTCTATCTTAAAGGGGTGTTCCAGGAAAAAACTTTTATTTATTTATATATATATATATATATATAATATATATAAATATATAAATAAATAATATATATATACGGTATATGCGGTGTCCCTTGGTAGAGGTCCCCAACGTCAGAGTTCCTAGGAACGGTGGGGTCCCTCTTTTCTAGTTAGCCCCTCATCACCCCTCAGTTAGCTAATATTCATCTAAATATAAATGTATATATGTATATTTAAATGCCTACCTGTTAGCGTTGCAGGGCCTTAGGTCATGTGACTCGGTGTTCAGAACTCTATGGTTTGTTGAAGGACCTTTGGTGGTTCTTGTGTCAGGTGTTCACCCACAATGCAATGTAACGGTGAGTGACAGCTGTATGGACCAATCCCAAACCACTCAGCCCCTGCCCATATAAGGGAGCTGCGCCATCTTGATCGCTCTCTTGTTCCTGCGCTGCCAAGCAAGCAGCATCATTGCTCTTGGGTTGCTGACACTGGATGAGGTAGGACCTCCGCAACTTACAAAGACAATTACTAGGCCAAAGCCTTGCGGCCTCAGTCTACGCTAAAGACTGTGAGTTCTTACAATTCCCCGCTAACTCCGCAAGATCACTGGACCTAAACCTACCCCTAAATCCAGCGGATCTATGCTACAAAATCCTCCTAAACTAAAGAGAACTTACAAGGTCCCAACCACCTGTCAATCGCTGCTTCAGCTGTATATAGACTCTGTTATCTGGACTGTTGTTACTGCTGCATGTTACAGAAAATCTTCAGTAAAGTTTCTACAAGTTTTCAGCTAAGCACTGGTTGGGGACAATCCGTTATTCTGCACTCGCCTATCGCTCTTGGGAAGGGTAGCGATAGGCCCAGCATTACCTCAGCATTTAACCCTCACCCTGGCGTTACGAGTGACAAGGGTTAATGAACACCTGATACCTGCTCAGCAACACCCCAGCTACCCTACACCCCCCGAGGCGTACCACATATATACATATATATCAACTGGCTCCAGAAAGTTAAACAGATTTGTAAATTAATTTTATTAAAAAAAAAAATCTTAATCCATTACAATAATTATCAGCTGCTGAAGTTGAGTTGTTGTTGTTTTCTCTCTGGCAACAGTGCTCTCTGCTGACATCTCTGCTTGTCTCGGGAACTGCACAGAGTAGAAGAGGTTTGCTATGGGGATTTGCTTCTACTCTGTTCTTTTCTGTCATCAGAGAGCACTTAGACAGAAAAGAACAACTCAACTTCAGCAGCTCATAAATACTGAAATGATTAAGATTTTTTTTAATAGAACTAATTTACAAATCTGTTTAACTTTCTGGAGCCAGTTGAGATATATATATATATATATATATATATAAGTTTTTCCTGGATAACCCCTTTAACAAGTCAAAACTCCGTATGAATCAAATTTCTTTTTTTTTTTTTTACCTCAGATTTATGACCATTTTTGCAGTAGATTTATGATTTTGCCCTTTTTTTGAAATTTTTTTTAACCTATTTTTACATCCCTATTATTTTTATATTTTTATTTTGCACCATTTCCCCCCCGAATGATTTCCTTATACACGTTCTGATCCGCTCACCATCATCATCTGTGTATGGAAATTTTGGCAGAGGCTGATGCAGGGGGTAAACCAGATTACCGCCATCACCCCAAGTGCCACAGCAGGGATGGGCAGTAAGCAGGGTAGGCAGCTGCCTAGGGCGCAGCTGGGGCACAGCCAGCTTTATTCAGTTTCTACGATGCCCAGCAGCGTACATTTTGGCGCACTGTCTAGGGATTGTCATGAGGTAATGGTTTATCTGTATAATGAAAAGTAAGATGAGGAGGAAATGGCAGGGGGTGGAAATCACTACAAGCAGATTGAATTGATAAAAAGAGCCGCAGGCATCCGCTGGCCGCCGCTCAGATAAACAAACAGGTTGTGATGCTGTGTTTATCCCAATGGCTGGAGTCCTGGGAAGTTCACATGCTAATCCTTGTTGTGTGTTATTCATGGTAATTCACTAGAGGCCTAGTAGCAAAACACCAGACCACAACAAAATGGCCTCCCGCAAACTGTAACAACATGTGGTAACCAGAGCCGAGTACAGACGCCCACGACCGATACGTAATATGCACAAAAACCTCGGGGTGCAACAGTGACTTAGTTCCATTCACTGTGTTACATCCCCTCTATGTATATACTACCGGGATACAGAGTATATTGGGGGGGAAAAGAGGATACACATCTGTGGGAAATGCAGTACTAGGGGATGAATCAATGCATGGCCAAGTACATCTACCCTTCAGAAATCTGGAAAAGTTGAATACAGTGATCCCTCAACTTACAATGGCCTCAACATACAATATTTCCAACATACAATGGTCTTTTCTGGACCATTGTAACTGGAAACCAGATTCTACATACAATGTATAGACAGTCCAGATCTGTGAAACATGTCAATGGCCGGAAGAACAGACCAATCAGAATGGGCATTCACTGGTAAAACCCCTGTATTACTGAAGTGTTTACACTAACTGGTCTGGTAGCGCCCCCTACAGTACAGGGAGGTATTACATGTTCTGTACTCTTTACCTGTATCACTGAAGTGCATGCACTGACTGGTGTCTGGTAGCGCCCCCCTACGGTACAGGGAGGTATTACATGTTCTGTACTCTTTACCTGTATTACTGAAGTGTATGCACTGACTGGTGTCTGGTAGCGCCCCCTACAGTACAGGGAGGTATTACATGTTCTGTACTACTCTTTACCTGTATTACTAAAGTGTATGCACTGACTGGTGTCTGGTAGCGCCCCCTACAGTACAGGGAGGTATTACATGTTCTGTACTCTTTACCTGTACCAGGGTTAGCTGCTCCTTTGGACACCAGGTGAGGGCGGCTCCATGTTACTTTTTTAGGACACTGTGTACTGTACAGGACCCTGAAGAAGCTCCTGTCCTCTACATAGACAGTGATTACAGCTCCCAGCAGATCTTTCTTACTTTTATATGTAAGGATTTGCTTTATCTGTATTAGTTATTTACTTATTTTTCTTTAATCTTCACTTTTTTCCCAGATGTTGTGCTCTGAGTACAATATCCTCCGGTAAGCACATTACCTTCTATTTCAATACAGTAACTCTGATGATGCACTAGGAGAACCCACTTTTAGTCACTTTTTAAATCTTTCAGTGTTGGCTGTGGGTGTGGAGTTTGATCACTTTACCTAGTCATCTTATTCAGCTGCTGGTGCTGGAGGTCACCTAGGTGAACTGATTAGACGCATAAGTGGGTTGAGGTAACTTCACATAAATTTTGATGCGTTTTTTTTTATTTATAAAATTTTTTTTTTTTTTGAGAAAAATTGTCATAAGGCGCAAGTGATTTTACCTATAATCCAGGGGTGGACTGACAATTCATGGGGCCCCTGGGCAACAGAAGATCATGGGGGTCCCATAAGTGTCGGCGCCAGGCAGTTTAGTATCATTAACCAATGAGGATGCTAATTGTCCTGCATTAACCCTTTATATGCTGCAATCAAAGTCGCAGCATCTAAAACGGGAAAAACCTCAACCTGGCTAGCTCAGTGGGTTGATCAGGACCACCGCAACGAAATCACGGGGTCCCGATCAACTGAGAGAAAGGCGGAGCCGCCTCTCTGTCCAATCGGTGCTCCAATTGTGCAGGCAGCCTGTAGTAATGGAGTGCCAATTACGCTGATCAGTGCTGTGCTACTTACCAGGTCCTGTCTCTCCGGCCGTAGGGACTCCCCCTCGGCTTGATTGATGGCTCGCATCATCACTTTGACGCAAAGCGGTGGCTCTTCCCTGAAATCCTTTTGCCACCCAATGTTACACTTACCAGTTATGTGTATTAATCTAGTTTATTGGGGTTCTACATTGTAGTCGTCTTCCTGTCCAAAAAGGAAAACAAGACTCTGTTAAAAAAAAAAAAAGATATTACAAGATTCTGCAACATTCTATGATATACTTATCCTTTATAGCTGTGTTTCCCAACTAGTGTCCCTCCAGCTGTTACAAAACTACAAAAACTACAACTCCCAGCATGGCCAGACAGTCTGGGCATGATGGAAGTTGTTCTATTGCAACAGCCGGAGGCACACTGGTTAAGAAACACTGCTTTACAGGGAACTACAATACAGATGCAGGTCCCCCTTGGATGCTGCTCCTTGCTCTGGGTCTTCTCCTCTTTCTGTGATTATGAATGATCGATCAGGAGCAGCGTGCACAGCTATTCATGCTCAGTGCTGCCCTCTGGTGGATTATGACATCACACAGTCACTATCGCCTCATGGGAGTTCTGTTTGAGCAGTGCTGCACTCTGATTGGCTTAAATCCATAAAAGCTTTTTACCTTCATATTCTGCATGGCTGTTACCTGAGGGACTTTTCTATAAGGTTTATAAAAATGAATGATGGAAAGTCAAGGGAACTTCATCAGTCAGCTTCACTATTACTGTGTGGTGTACTATAATCACAACTTTTTTTGCCACAATGTTTTGGTAAATATGCTGCTAAATAATACAGGTTAGTTTACTACTGTGGTTTCCATTCTCAGAGGCCCCAAAGTAAACGTGAGCCCTGGGCATTTGCCCAGTTTGCCTGCCCCTAAACCGGCCCTGCTCAACTTTGGTTTGATGTAACTAGAAAGAAGTCGGCTCAGGAATTTTATTTCTGGCCATTATTCATATTTTAGTGAAAATGCTTCTTGTGCTGACTTTTCGGAACGCTGCTGGTAAAGCCATAACCCGTCTCTCCTGGACACATCATTACACCTTGGCTGTTCCTTGAATTAAGACTTGTAGGAAATGCTTCCAGGTCCCCAGATACAGCTATTCCAGGCTGCGGAGGAATGCTAGGGGCCAGATCCCTGTCTGCTGCTTGCAAAAGGGCTGATAATGCGGCACAATATCCCTCATTTATTAGGTGTCCTTAAGTCAGTATTGACTCTTGGTACCATGTAAAACAGTGTTTCTCCAGATCATCGTCTTTTGCTTGGGTCTTGGGTCAAGTTCCTCAGTTGTATTATCTATGGTTGTCCCTTTACTGAAGTTACGTATATACATACATTTTATGTATTACATCTTCATAATAGCATAAACTGAGGTCTCTCAACTGTGTAAAGGTTAAAATCTGCATACTGAGCGATTCATTGGTCACATGATACTCCCCAGCCAAGTTTCTATGACGAAGTTTCCAGAAGGGCTGGAAAGTGTCCCTAGTCCAACCCGCTCTCGACATCTCCCCAGAGAGCTGGACCTAAATCACTTCAGACGAGAGAAAGATCCCGTCGTTTGAGTGGACCTCATGGGAAAAGTTCTAGCCTCTTCAGTTTCAAAAGAGCCAAAGAGCAGTGCAACAGTTAAAGTGGTATTCCAGCACTTCACAACCTATCCCCAATCTCCCCCCATCTCTAGAACAGAGCCCCCCAATCTCTAGAACAGAGCCCCGTCACTTCTCTGGAGAGATGGGACCCCATTCTGTAGATCCTGTGAGTCCTGGCAAATGTTGGAAGCATTGGTGGTATAGTGGTGAGCATGGCTCCCTGTCAAGCACTTGACCCAGGTTCAATTCCAGTCCTGGCAGTCAAACAAACCTACAATTCCAACCTATGGCCCCCATTAAAGAAAATTACACATTAGAGAAAAGTCGTCTGACCCTGACAATTTTGGTGGGACTGTCCAACTCTCTAATGTGTATGGGTGGGGGCCTCCTGACTCCCAATAGATGTCAGAGGAGAAAAGGATCAGGTATGTTGGATTTCTACTACCTTTTGTTCTCAGATAAGCCACTACAAGAGGAGTCTGGCAGCAGTTTCTCTCAATTCAGAACACGTGAACGCTTAGGCCGGCCAAGCATTCATGTGTACTTGGGGATCGGGGGAGGTTATTGTTGGCCAAAAACTATGGTATATGTATGTCCTCATGTCTTTTTGGGATAAGCTGTCCTGTGTTTACATGATGAGCAGCACTATTTCTGGCCATTATATAACCTGTATATGGTATTTTTCAGCAGATTTCTGCTCTGCAGGCTTCATCTCTAATTTGCAGTTCTCCCCGAGCTGGCAGGCGGATCTCCCTCCTCCCCCATTTATAGACTTTTATTGCTTGTCTTGAGTTTCCTCCTCCTGTCTCCATAGACCTGTATTGCTTGTCTTGAGCTCACTCCTCCTTCCCCCTCTAAAAACTTGTATTGTCTTTTCTTGAGATACCTCTTCTCCCCTGCATAGACTTGTATTCCTTGTCTTGAGCTTCTCCTCCCTCCTTCCATAGATTTGTATTCCTTGTCTTGTTCTTCTCCTCCCTCCTTCCATAGATTTGTATTCCCTGTCTTGAGCTTCTCCTCCCTTCTTCCATAGACTTGAATTCCTTGTCTTAATCTTCTCCTCCCTCCTTCCATAGACATGTATTCCTTGTCTTGAGCTTTCCTCACTCCTTCCATAGACTTGTATTCCTTGTCTTGAGCTTCTCCTCCCTCCTTCCATAGACTTGTATTCCTTGTCTTGAGCTTCTCCTCCCTCCTTCCATAGATTTGTATTCCTTGTCTTGAGCTTTCCTCACTCCTTCCATAGACTTGTATTCCTTGTCTTGAGCTTCTCCTCCCTCCTTCCATAGACTTGTATTCCTTGTCTTGAGCTTCTCCTCCCTCCTTCCATAGACATGTATTCCTTGTCTTGAGCTTTCCTCACTCCTTCCATAGACTTGTATTCCTTGTCTTGAGCTTCTCCTCCCTCCTTCCATAGACTTGTATTCCTTGTCTTGAGCTTCTCCTCCCTCCTTCCATAGATTTGTATTCCTTGTCTTGAGCTTCTCCTCCCGCCTTCCATAGACTTGTATTCCTTGTCTTGAGCTTCTCCTCCCGCCTTCCATAGACTTGTATTCCTTGTCTTGAGCTTCTCCTCCCTCCTTCCATAGACTTGTATTCCTTGTCTTGAGCTTCTCCTCCCCCTCCATAGACTTGTATTCCTTGTCTTGAACTTCTCCTCCCCCTCCATAGACTTGTATACATTGTCTTGAGCTTCTCCTCCCCTTCCATAGCCTTTTATTGGCTTGTCTTGCAGACACAGAATAAAGCTGAGCTGATTTTCAGGGTGGAATACAGAGTTGAATTACAGGAGGGGGAAGAAGCTTTATAGTAGGAGAAAGAAGCCAACGGCTGTCCGGGCATGCTGGGAGTTGTAGTTTTTGTAACATCTGGAGGTCCACTGTGTGGAGACCACTGTATTAGATTGTGTTTCTGCCGCTCGTACAGAGAGTTTCATGACCCTCCTCTGGGGCTCGGTAGGTTGTCACTTGCGGTCTATACACGCACAGCTCGCGCTTTCAGCTCTGCAGGAAATCATTATATATGGGCTTCCTTCTGCTTGGCGCTGAATACAGTCGTGTCCTGTCAGCCAGACGCACACAGCTTTTCTAAGAGAACAGAATTATGTGTGTTCACAGTATAAAAGGCAAATTCTCCTATGGCCTCGGGAGTGTATTCCCCCAGAAATGCACAATTCATAAAACAAACAGCTTCCAGGCCTCCGCACATTAACTCCTTCCATTCTGCCGGGACTGGAGACAATTCCTATTTATGTGACAGGAGGACATCGGAGTCATGTACAGTAATGGAAAGTGCCGCACTGTGCAGGATAACTATGTACACAGAGACTCCACCAGCAGAATAGTGAGTGCAGCTCTGGAGTATAATACAGGATGTAACTCAGGATCAGTACAGGATAAGTAATGTAATGTATATACACAGTGACCTCACCAGCAGAATAGTGAGTGCAGCTCTGGTGTATAATACAGGATGTAACTCCGGATCAGTACAGGATAAGTAATGTAATGTATGTACACAGTGACCTCACCAGCAGAATAGTGAGTACAGCTCTGGAGTATAATACAGGATATAACTCAGGATCAGTACAGGATAAGTAATGTATGTACACAGTGACCTCACCAGCAGAATAGTGAGTACAGCTCTGGAGTATAATACAGGATATAACTCAGGATCAGTACAGGATAAGTAATGTAATGTATGTACACAATGACCTCACCAGCAGAATAGTGAGTACAGCTCTGGAGTATAATACAGGATATAACTCAGGATCAGTACAGGATAAGTAATGTAATGTATGTACACAGTGACCTCACCAGCAGAATAGTGAGTACAGCTCTGGAGTATAATACAGGATATAACTCAGGATCAGTACAGGATAAGTAATGTAATGTATGTACACAGTGACCTCACCAGCAGAATAGGGAGTACAGCTCTGAAATATAATACAGGATATAACTCAGGATCCGTAAAATATAAGTAAAATAATGTATTTATATAGAAACTTAACTTTTTATGTAGTTTAATTCTATATGTAAGCTATATTCTAAGGTGGATATACCCTATGTTACACTTCTGTCTATAGGTGGATATACCCTATGTTACACTTCTGTCTATAGGTGGATATACCCTATGTTACACTTCTGTCTATAGGTGGATATACCCTATGTTACACTTTTGTCTATAGGCGGATATACCCTATGTTACACTTCTGTCTATAGGTGGATATACCCTATGTTACACTTCTGTCTATAGGCAGATATACCCTATGTTACACTTCTGTCTATAGGTGGATATACCCTATGTTACACTTCTGTCTATAGGTGGATATACCCTATGTTACACTTCTGTCTATAGGCGGATATACCCTATGTTACACTTCTGTCTATAGGCGGATATACCCTATGTTACACTTCTGTCTATAGGCGGATATACCCTATGTTACACTTCTGTCTATAGGTGGATATACCCTATGTTACACTTCTGTCTATAGGTGGATATACCCTATGTTACACTTCTGTCTATAGGTGGCTCGGAGATGGACGGGTGGTGCTTGGATCTATAATAAGATTATATTCTAAAAATGTGACTACTGGATGTGGTACGGCTGGAAGCACCAAATGTTATGTGCCATTAGGCTTCTGCCCCGGCATAATGATATATTTTTTGTCAAACAGCGTTGTTAACTCTAAAGCCATCCAAGCCAATATAAATATTTGGAAAGTAAAAATGTTTTATAATGAACAGTAAAGTGAATGTTTCTGGATATTTAAGAGCTTGTTATTTGCAGTTTGATATTTGCTCTAAATGATCGTCTGTATTTCATCATCCCAGATCAGGACCCTCCTCTAGTCTCCAGAGCGGGGAACAACTGCAAACTGAGGTGTTTACTCTATTATTTGATACTATATATACTACTTTACACTATATTACCTCTCGCCTGCACTGACCGCTTTCCCCAATGATTACCGTGGGTGAAGCCTGGCAAGTTATTAGCTCCTGGTCTCTATTTTATTTTTGAAAGGAGGGGAATGGGACTGGCAAGGAGCCATTGGTCTTGATCGTGGAAATTGTTATTTAAAGGGGTACTCTGGTGGAAAACTTTTATTTTTTAAATCAACTGGTGCCAGAAAATTTAAAAGATTTGTATATTACTTCTATTAAAAAATCTTAATCCTTCCAGTACTTATTAGCTGCTGAATACTGCAGAGGAAATCCTTTTCTTTTTGGAACACAGAGCTCTCTACTAGCCCTGGCCATTTATACAGAAGATCTGCGAGTCCTACCCAGATAGGAGACTTGGCTGATCCACATTAAATTAGAGGGCACTTTGCTCCTTAACGACGTCACAACGTCACTCAATGTAAGTCTATGGGAGGGGGCGTGATGGCCATCACGCCCCCTCCCATAGACTTGCATTGAGGGGGTGTGGCCGTGATGTCACGAGCCTCCAATGCTGCACCAGACGCTCTAAACGAAGGCTCGGTGCAGCAGGGAGATCGCGGGAGTCCTTTGGATAGGAGATACAATGTCTAGGGGCGGAGTACCCCTTTTAAAGAACTTGGTTTAGTAGGAAAAAAATTCTGAGGCAATGGATTAAAGACCCTAAGGGACATATATGGTGGCCCAGTACAGGAGTTGCACCCCTGTACCCTTGCTGTTCTGTCAGGCGGACTCTATTGTGGTGTCCCCGGAGTCCTTCTTTACTCTATGCAATGTAAATGGTTAATTATATCTGATATTAACTATTGTAATGTATATATTCTGTTATGTACCTTTAAATACTGTTACCAAGTGTTGTAACCAAGAAAGGTACGAGTGATCACGTGACTAATAAGGTGATCTATGGGACCCCTCCAGAGTCTCCCTCATATAGACCCTGGGAGGATCTAGATAGTCAGATCAGTTCTATGCATTCTGAGGAACAGTCAAGTCCTGAGAGAGTGTCTGGTGTCCTGAGGCCGACCACGCAGCCACGCTTCCACTTATCCAGAACCCCACAGGTGAACGTCAAAACCTGGTAAGCTACATACAGGGTGAAGTCAGTCTAGTCAAAATCGGTCTGTATACAGTCAGCGTGGGCCTGCAGCAAATTTTCCAAACCCACTATATGCCCCAACGAGCCCTAAAGTCTCTGTAGTCACTGGTCACCTCCTTGGGCCTAACTGAGCTGTCAAGATGACTACACCTGTCTACCTCAGTAAAGCTGCCGTTGTTCCGTAACTTGGCATGGGAGTCCTTATTTGCACCGTGCCTAGCCCAGGATCCAGTGGCATACCTTCGGGTGGTGCAGAGGTTAAACCATGCCCTGGCGTCATGAACACAAGGGGTTAATGCCATCTGCCCCTAGGGTAATAACATCTGCCCTCATCACTAGGGATCGACCGATATCGATTTTTTTTTTTAGGGCCGATACCGTTTCTCTGTGGAGGCTAGGGCCGATAGCTGATAACTTATACCGATATTCCGGTATAAGTTATCGGCTATTTATCCCCCCGTGACACCGCTGCAGATCATTGATTAAAGCGGTCGCTTTAAATCAATGAACTGCAGGGGCTTTTGCGGTGCGAAAGACCGCCACTGCCACCCGCTTCTCTCCTCCTGGGGTCCTCCTGAGTCCTATCACCCCCACCACCCCCCTCCACCACTGCACCGCGCCGCACCCCCCACCGTACTGCCCTGGCCAAAGACCGCCGCCGCTGCCCCATTGCCTCCTCCATCCCCGGTTTTATAATTACCTGTTCCCGGGGTCCGTGCTACTTCTGGCTCCGGCGGCGTCCTCCTGAGCGGTCACTGTGCACACTGACGGTGACGCCGCATTGAGGACATCACTCGTCATTGCATAGCGCATGTAACACAGGACGCCGCAGGAGCCAGAAGTAGCACGGGCCCCGGGAACAGGTAATTATAAAACCGGGAATGGGGCAGCAGCGGCCGGCTCTGGCCGGGGCGGTGCGGTGCAGGAGGTGGGGCATTATCGGCAAGGTAATTGCCGATGCCGATAACGTAAGAAATCGTGAATATCGGCCAAACCGATAATCGATCGATCCCTACTAATCACACCCTCACCACACATACAATGCCCCAGATTGGCCCCTAATGCACTGCTGGGTCCATATATCTATAAAGGTTTTTTTTATGTTTACACCATGTATGTTAGTTTTATGTTCCTTCCCACGGAGACATATTTTGTTGCCTTCCAGGCCCGAGACTCTTCTTCGCAGGAAATGAATGGAATAGTTACATAATTTTACAAGGGATCGTTGTATCTGTCACCGCAGTCACAAGCCTCTCTCCAAGGCTCTTCATTCACCTGGATGGGCGGCAATGCTGCCGGGAGGATAGGGTTAATGTGGGCGAGTTGTATCTCTGGAGACTCGTGTACTTCCATATTACTAACATTTTAACAGCTCTGGCATCAGAAGCACAAATGGAGCAGTGTGTAAGGTGCCGATCACTGGACACATTAATTGTATCCAGATGCCGGGGAGAGAGGGAGCCAAACCCCAGAGAGCAGCGCCAAAGGCTGCACCGTGCACAATAACCCTGTACGTGCTGGATCCAATACACGGGCATCCAGGCACTGTAACACTATTTTGTGGACTGTGCATAAATGCCCACTGGCACAAGAACACTATTCATGCTGGTACATTGGCTCTCTGTGCCATTGGAGACTGAAGAAGAGTCATTCTATCTATTACTGGACACGTGTGGCTGTACAGTAGAGTCCTGTACAATCTGAATTTGCAGAATTTTTTATAGAATTTCCTTCACAGGGAACGTGTAATGTCCCAGTACAGGACATGGTCCAGCACTACACTTACCGTATTTTTCGTCATATAAGACGCTCCGGCATATAAGACGCCCCCAATTTTAAAGCATAAAAATCTAGAAAATAGAGATTCTGAACCAAATACAATGTAAAGTATAGGACAGTGATGTTCAACCTGCAGACCTTCAGATGTTGCAAAACTACAACTCCCAGCATGCCCGGACAGCCGTTGGCTGTCCGGGCATGCTGGGAGTTGTAGTTTTGCAACATCTGGAGGTCCGCAGGTTGAAGACCACTGGTATTGGAGGTTATACTCGCGTGTCCCCGCAGCTCCGGACCGTCACTGCTCCATCGCTGTCGCTGCATCCCCGGGGTGTCCCCGTCGCTCCGGAACGTCTCTGCTGCCCGGTATCCTCGCTCTCCATCGCCGCCATCACGTCGCTCCGCATGCCGCTCCTATTGGATGACGGGACGGCGTGCGTGACGACGAAGGAGAGCGCCAGCCATGCAGGGGATCCCGGCACGGAGCAGACACCGAGGAGGCAGGTAAGGTCCCTCCCGGTGTCCTGTAAGCTGTTCGGGACGCCGCGATTTCACCGCGGCGATCCCAAACAGCTCGACTGAGCAGCGGGGTTAGTGTCACTTTCGCTTCAGATGCGGCGGTCAGCTTTGATCGCCGTGTCTGAAGGGTTAATACAGAGCATCACTGCGATCGGTGATGTCCTGTATTAGCCGTGTGATAGGGCAGGGTTTTAATGTGTATTTGCTGTATAAGTTGGTGCAACTTTTCCCCCCCGGTTTTGGGGAAGAAAAAGTGCATTTTATACGGCAAAAAATACGGTAGGTCCTGTCAGGTTGAGCTCCCCTGCAGTGTCTCCCCTCCTGTTACTTTAATGTTATTTATTGTACTATATGTATAGTCAGTATACTAATGTATAGACAGTATAAAGGACCTTTGGAGGACTTATGTAATGGTCTAAAGGACCTGTGAGATGTCACATGTTTATGTTACCCAGAGAGCACCAGCTTAACACATGACCCGCAGCTTGACCTATGGGCTTCTAGTACAGCCCCCTTTTATAAGAAAGGGAGGTGCCGCAATCTGCCTCTTTTTTGCTTTTCTACCATCATTGCTTCTGAGGAACAGTGGAGATGAGATGTCTCAGTGCTAGTGTCCAGCACCTGGAAGGCCTCAAATCTACAGTCACTTCCAGTAAGTCAAGTCTATGTCTGCTGTCACTACCTACAGTCTAGTCAAGCATCTAAAGTCTATTACAAGTATAATTGGTCCCAGAAAGCTGCGAGGTCCTTCTGTGTTCCTGGCCACCTCTCTGGGATTCTGGCCGAGCTGTAGAGACTATAACAACTGTCTGACCTCAGTAAATCCTCCGTTAAACATAACCTGGTTGTGGACTCTCATTTCACTGCCTAGCCATTGGGATAGTGGAAATATGCTTTGGGTGGTTCCCGATACCCAAGAACCACTCTGGCGTCACGAACATTAGGGGTTAATAACACGTTGCTCCTGTAGTTAATACTATCTGCCCCATCCACCTACACCGCTACACCCCGTTGTCCCGCCATTCACCGTGGCTCACCAAAAACGACTAGCAGATTGGTTGTAGGCTATTGGAATGTGCTGTGTGGGTTTGATGATGAGCGTAGTAGTCCTGGTTATGTCATGTGGCTTGAGTGGTTTGAAGAAATTCAAAAAGAAAACAACTTCCTGTGGAGCATACAGCAGCTGATAAATACTGGAAGGGTTGAGATTTTTAAATAGTACTTCTGTTTAACTTTCTGGTACCAGTTGATTTAAGAAAAATGTTTTCCACCAGAGTACCCCTTTAATGTTTTCTTGCAGGGGCATTCAGTTACCTACAGCAGGTAAAGCCTTTTCAGCTGTGTTTCTGCTCTCTTTACTGTGTATCTGGCGGCTTCAGTAGATGGTTAGGCTCTTGTTGATCAGATTATCTGGCTCTTAGCATCTCCCCCACTGCAGGATCATCTCAGCGTCTCCCCCACTTCAGGATAATCTCGGCGTCTCACCCACTGCAGGATAATCTCGGCGTCTCCCCCACTGCAGGATAATCTCGGCGTCTCCCCCACTGCAGGATAATCTCGGCGTCTCCCCCACTGCAGGATAATATCGGCTTCTCCCCCACTGCAGGATAATCTCGGCGTCTCCCCCACTGCAGGATAATCTCGGCGTCTCCCCCACTGCAGGATCATCTCGGCGTCTCCCCCACTGCAGGATCATCTCGGCGTCTCCCCCACTGCAGGATCATCTCGGCGTCTCCCCCACTGCAGGATCATCTCGGCGTCTCCCCCACTGCAGGATCATCTCGGCGTCTCCCCCACTGCAGGATCATCTCGGCGTCTCCCCCACTGCAGGATCATCTCGGCGTCTCCCCCACTGCAGGATCATCTCGGCGTCTCCCCCACTGCAGGATAATCTCGGCGTCTCCCCCACTGCAGGATAATCTCGGCGTCTCCCCCACTGCAGGATAATCTCGGCGTCTCCCCCACTGCAGGATAATCTCGGCGTCTCCCCCACTGCAGGATAATCTCGGCGTCTCCCCCACTGCAGGATAATCTCTGCGTCTCCCCCACTGCAGGATAATCTCTGCGTCTCCCCCACTGCAGGATCATCTCTGCGTCTCCCCCCACTGCAGGATAATCTCGGCGTCTCCCCCACTGCAGGATAATCTCGGCGTCTCCCCCACTGCAGGATCATCTCGGCGTCTCCCCCACTGCAGGATCATCTCGGCGTCTCCCCCACTGCAGGATCATCTCGGCGTCTCCCCCACTGCAGGATAATCTCGGCGTCTCCCCCACTGCAGGATCATCTCGGCGTCTCCCCCACTGCAGGATCATCTCGGCGTCTCCCCCACTGCAGGATCATCTCGGCGTCTCCCCCACTGCAGGATAATCTCGGCGTCTCCTTGGCTGGGACATCAGGACAGGTGGAGGATCCAGGGAGAATGGCTCAGATTATCCGTCTACCTGATCACAGCGCTGATCTCGTGTTACAGGAAATGTGCTGATTGTTGGAACTCTTTGTCCTTAGAAATCCTCTTTTTAAAGAAGCACTTCAGGGATTTCTTTGGTTTACTTATATAGTGCAGCAGGGCCGGCTCCACCTATAGGCAAAATAGGCGCCGTACTGCACTCCGCAAGAAAGTTATTTCTCCAGGTTTAGCGGTCACCCCAGTAGTAAGGAGATTACACGAGGAGGAGGTTTGTTACAGTGTGTCACCCCAGTAGTAAGGAGATTACACGAGGAGGAGGTTTGTTACAGTGTGTCACCCCAGTAGTAAGGAGATTACACGAGGAGGAGGTTTGTTACAGTGTGTCACCCCAGTAGTAAGGAGATTACACGAGGAGGAGGTTTGTTACAGTGTGTCACCCCTGTAGTAAGGAGATTACATGAGGAGGGGGTTTATTACAGTGTGTCACCCCAGTAGTAAGGAGATAACATGAGGAGGTTTGTTACAGTGTGTCACCGCAGTATTAAGGAGATTACATGAGGAGGAGGTTTGTTAGTGTGTCACCCCAGTAGTAAGGAGATAACATGAGGAGGGGGGATTGTAATAATGTGTCACCCCAGTAGTAAGGTGATTACATGAGGAGGAGGTTTGTTATAGTGTGTCACCCCAGTAGTAAGGAGATTACATGAGGAGGGGGATTGTAATAGTGTGCCACCCCAGTAGTAGGGGCGGCAAAATTAGCTTTTGCCTACGGTGGCAAAAATCCCTGCACCAGCCCTGTAGTGCAGCATAGACTATTATTAGAGAATAATGTAGAGATTGTGTATGCCTTGTGCTTACCTGTTTTATCTGATGTGGCAGGCATGGGATAGGCTCAGTTTTGGATGTAAATCCATCACTAAATCCCATGATTTTTTTTCTCATGTATCCTTTGGCTGAGGGTGTGGCATTTGATCACTTTACCTGGTCATCTCATTAGACTGAAGGTGCTGGAGTTCATCCAGGTAAAACCAATAGACTCATAAGTGGGTTGAGGTCACTTCACACTATGTGCAGTTTTGATGCATTTTCTTATGCAAAATGCGTTATTACAGAAATATTGTCTTGATATTACCTATAATCACAACCGAGGTGTTTCTACATTGAATTGTTACTGAACTTTTCACACAATTTTAAAATTATATAATTTTTTTTACCATAATTTGTACATTTGCAGTAAGATAGCACCTTTTTTCTCAAGGATGTTGGGAAAATCACAGCAAAACAGAAATGTGTGTCTACTATATATCCTGATCCCATAAAGATAGCAACAGTATAGAGAGCGAGAGAGAGCTGGAGAGGAGGGGTATAACCATTATATATCCTGATATTGTAGAGAGAGCAGCAGCAGTATACAGATAGCTCTGGAAGGGTGGAGTATAACTACTATATATCCTGATCTCATAGATGTAGCAGTAGCAGAATACAGATAGATCTGGAGGGGAGGTGTATAACTCCTGTATATCCTAATAACATAAAGATAGCAGCAGTATACTGATAGAGCTGGAGGGGAGGTGGATAACTACTGTATATCCTAATACCATAAAAAGAGCAGCAGTATACAGATAGAGCTGGAGGGGAGGTGTATAACTAATATATATCTTGATCCCATAGAGATAGCAGCAGTATACAGATAGAGCTGGAGGGGAGGTATATAACTAACATATATCCTGATCCCATAGAGATAGCAGCAGTAGTTTACAGATAGATCTGAGAGGGGGAGGTATATAATTAACATATATCCTGATCCCATAGCTAAAGCAGTAGCAGTATACAGATAGAACTGGAGGGGAGGTGTATAACTTCTGTATATCCTAATAACATAAAGAGAGCAGCAGTATACAGATAGAGCTGGAGGGGAGGTGTATAATTACTATATATCCTGATCCCATAAAGATAGCAGCAGCAGTATACAAATAGAGCTGGAGGGGAGGTGTATAACTACTATATATCCTGATCTCATAGATAAAGCAGTAGCAGTATACAGATAGATCTGAAGGGGAAAGTATATAACTAATATATATCCTGATCCCATAGAGATAGCAGCAGTAGTATACAGTTAGATCGGAGAGGGGGAGGTATATAACTAACATATATATCCTGATCCCATAGCTAAAGCAGTAGCAGTATACAGATAGAACTGGAGGGGAGGTGTATAACTACTATATATCCTGATCCCATAGAGATAGTAGCAGTATACAGAAAGAGCTGTAGGGGAGGTGTATAACTACTATATATCCTGATCCCATAGAGACAGCTGCAGCAGTATACAGATAGAGCTGAGAGAGTCAAAGAGGCCTGTCAGTGTATCTGCCTCTCCTTCTAGGATTGACAGCCAGGGCTCTGTAGAGCACCCTCGCATGCTTCGCCTACCCTGAGATTTTTGCCAGGGCTCTGACAGCTCCACAAGGAGAAACAATACCCTGTGAGAGCTTTAACTATTACATTACGATGAATATATTGCATTTTGGCTCCTGAGTTTTTCAGTGTTCCATATATTTGAATATTATTTTACTTTTGCGTTTTGGTTAAAACGGGAGCAGAAGGCGGGATTGGCAGTGGGATTACCTCAGGAGGCTCCATAAAGGCTTGGCAGTGGGACACTTACCTCAGGAGGCTCCATAAAGGCTTGGCAGTGGGAAACTTACCTCAGGCGGCTCCATAAAGGCTTGGCAGTGGGACACTTACCTCAGGAGGCTTCATAAAGGCTTGGCAGTGGGACACTTGCCTCAGGCGGCTCCATAAAGGCTTGGCAGAGGACACTTACCTCAGGAGGCTCCATAAAGGCTTGGCAGTGGGACACTTACCTCAGGAGGCTCCATAAAGGCTTGGCAGTGGGACACTTACCTCAGGAGGCTCCATAAACTCTTGGCAGTGGGACACTTACCTCAGGAGGCTCCATAAACGCTTGGCAGTGGGACACTTACCTCAGGAGGCTCCATAAAGGCTTGGCAGGGGACACTTACCTCAGGAGGCTCCATAAAGGCTTGGCAGGGGACACTTACCTCAGGAGGCTCCATAAAGGCTTGGCAGCGGACACTTACCCCAGGAGGCTCCATAAAGGCTTGGCAGGGGACACTTACCTCAGAAGGCTCCATAAAGGCTTGGCAGCGGACACTTACCCCAGGAGGCTCCATAAAGGCTTGGCAGAGGACACTTACCTCAGGAGGCTCCATAAAGGCTTGGCAGAGGACACTTACCTCAGGAGGCTCCATAAAGGCTTGGCAGTGGGACACTTGCCTCAGGAGGCTCCATAAAGGCTTGGCAGAGGACACTTACCTCAGGAGGCTCCATAAAGGCTTGGCAGCGGACACTTACCCCAGGAGGCTCCATAAAGGCTTGGCAGAGGACACTTACCTCAGGAGGCTCCATAAAGGCTTGGCAGAGGACACTTACCTCAGGAGGCTCCATAAAGGCTTGGCAGTGGGACACTTACCTCAGGAGGCTCCATAAAGGCTTGGCAGTGGGACACTTACCTCAGGAGGCTCCATAAAGGCTTGGCAGATGACACTTACCTCAGGAGGCTCCATAAAGGCTTGGCAGGCTGAGGAGACATGAGATGCTAATGCTTTGTATTGTTGGTCTATACCTATGGCTGCAGATGGTTATTAGGTCCCACTGAGACCTGCGTTATCTCCCTGCGTGCACACTATATGTGAGCGTCCTCAAACCGTGACCCCCCCCCCCCCCATGTGACCAGCGTTTCAGCTGCGCCCTGGTAATCGCCTGCACAATGAACCCAACTGAAATCCCAATGTAAAGCTTGTTATTGTGCCCCCTATTAATGACTTGTTTGTACAGCGCCACAGCAGCTGGCGGAGCAGCCTCGGTCATAGGTGTGTGATCAAGCACAGTGCTGTTTAGCCTGTGTTCACACGTTTTTTTTACGGTAATGTTGTGTTTTTTGTTGGGTTTTTTTGGCCAGAATTGCAGTAAAACTTATTATATTATAAATAACCAAATAAATAAACATACGGTAAATAAATATAATAAATAATTAATAAAAAAACTAAATTGAATAAATAAATAAAATTAAATTCAATGCGTGATCACAGCTTGAGTGTTTAAATCAGTGTATCTCAACCAGGGTGCATCCAGCTGTTGCAAAACTACAACTCCCAGCATGCCCGGACAGCCAAAGGCTGTCCGGGCATGCTGGGAGTTGTAGTTTTGCAGTAGCTGGAAGCACTCCGGTTGAGAAACACTCAACTGGTTCCAAAAAGTTATACAGATTTTTAAATTACTTCTATTAAAAATCTTAATCCTTCCAGTACTTATCAGCTGCTGTATGCTCCAGAAGAAGTTGTGTAGTTCTTTTCAGTCTGACCACAGTGCTCTCTGCTGACACCTCTGTCCATGTCAGGTACTGTCCAGAGCAGGAGCAAATCCCCTCTCCTGCTCTGGACAGTTCCTAATATAGACAGAGGTGTCAGCAGAGAGCAATGTGGTCAAACAGGAAAGAACTACACGACTTCCTCTGGAGAATACAGCAGCTGATAAGTACTGGAAGGATTAAGATTTTTAATAGAAATAATTTACAGATCTGACCACACCTCAAGTGTACCGCTCTAGTGGACACACAATGAAAAGGAGATTGAGGACAGTTTGTTTGAACAAAATGTAAGTAAATTTATTAAAATACAATTAAAAATAAATAAAAACAGGAATATAAAACATATATTAGAGCAATACTGGTATTGAGTTGTAATTAGTCTGACATAGGGTCCTAATGGCAATATATTTATAATGTATAAGGCACTGCCAAATTTGTGAAAAAATGCAGATAATCCGGAAAGCAACTGTTAATCCGGCAATCGCTTGTAAATGGAATAATGGATGTAAGTTGGTTCTTAACATGTCTCAAGCCGTTGCGACACGGCGACAACCAACTTAGGCTGGGTTCACGCTAAGTTTTTCAACTACGGTTCCCGCATACGTTTTCTATCAAAAACCGTATGGGAAAAAACGGATGTAACAGTATGGGGAAAAAGTAAACCGTATGCGTTTTTAAACAGTATACTGTTTTTGAAAGTGCATACAGTTCCGTCAGTTTTTATAGGAGAAAACCCATATTTTTTGAAAATTTTGTCCATTTTTAATGGGAAGGGTCTTGGGTGGGGACTTTAGGATTCAAATGCGCATGTGCAAAGTAAAAACGTATACGTTTTTCCCGTATGGAACCGTATACATGTGCGTTTCCCATTGACGTCCATGTTAAAAAAATAAAAACACGTATGCGGTTGCAGTACGGTTTTTAAACCGGAGTCAAAACTGTGGTTGACCACGATTTTGTCTCCGGGTTAAAAACCGTACTGCAACCGTATACGTTTTTTTTACATGGACGTTAATGGGAAACGCACATGTATACGGTTCCATACGGGAAAAACGTATACGTTTTTACTTTGCACGTGCGCATTTGAATCCTATAGTCCCCACCCAATGCCCCTCCCATTAAAAATGGACAAAATTTTCAAAAACGTATGTTTTTTTTTTCTTTAAAAACTGACGGAACTGTATGCACTTATAAAATCAGTATACTGTTTAAAAACGCATATGGTTTACTTTTCCCCATACGGTTTTTGATAGAAAACGTATGCGGGAACCGCAGTTGAAAAACATAGTGTGAACCCAGCCTAACCTCTATATAGAGACTCTGGATAGAGTTACAAATTACAGAGACTATTATTCCATTTACAAGCGATTGCCGGAATGGACAGAGATGTCAGCAGAGAGCACTGTGGTCGTGATGTCAGCAGAGAGCTCTGGGTTCCAAAAAGAAAAGAATTTCCTCGGTAGTATTCAGCAGCTAATAAGTACTGGAAGGAGTAAGATTTTTTAATAGAAGTAATTTACAAATCTGTTTAACTTGATTTAAAAAAAATAAAGTTTTCCACCGGAGTACTACCCCTTTAACGCTTTTCATTTTATTTTTCCAAAACAAGTTTAAGCCTGTAATTGTATCTATGGGGGGAGATTTATCAAAACCTGTGTAAAGGAAAAGTGGTGGAGTTGCCCATAGCAACCAATCAGATCGCTGCTTTCATTTTTCATAGGCCTCTCCAAAGTGAAAGCAGCAATCTGGTTGCTATGGGCAACTGCATCACTTTTCCTCTCTATGCAGTTGGGTAAGGGGTATGAATACTTTCACAATGAGTTGTAGCTCTTCTGTTGTCACTAAGTGCACACTTGTCTTTTTAATATATATATATATATATATATATATATATATATATATATATATATATATATTATTATAAAACTATTTCCTTTAAAATTTGACGGCGTAACCATTCGGTACCAGATCACCACATAAAGGGTCTCTCCGAATACTTTCCCCGTCTGCTGGAGTTATTAGCGCTCCTGTCTCACAGAGATATTTGGAACACGTATTCTCTCTTATCCTTGACTTTTGGAATTGAAAAACCTTCCTGGTTTTTATTCTCTTCTGTACGGTTCAGCGAAATAAAATAAAAGTTTGGGCCGGGGGCCAGCAGGTTATTCATGTCTGCTTGGTGAGGAAATTGACAACTTATATAATTTTATAACCATAATACCTTGACTAGTCTGGAGCTCAGAGTAAAAAAAAAAAACAAAAAAAAAACATGGCTGCTTTCTTTTAGGGAACAGCGCCACACCTGTTCACAGGTTGTGTCGGGTATTGCAGAGGAGTCTCATTTACTTCAATAGAACTGAGCTGCATTACCAGTCACAACCCATGGGACGCAGCCATGTTTTTCTATTCCTGTACAACCCAATTTAAGAAGCACTGACGCATACACACTTGCCATCACTATTCCTATTCCAGCACAGCGACATTCAAGTGGTTCATTACTGTAACTGGGTCATGTGATCACCAGTCTGACCCACAGAAAATCACAGTGCTTCGTGTGTCAGGGGAAGTGGGCAGTCCTGGGTCAGCTGACTTCCTGTGAACTATAGGATGACATCATCACCTACCAGATCCGTCCCTGCTAGCTTCCACACCCCTCCTCTACCAGGTCTATCTATATACTGCTGCTGCTGCTGCTATCTCTATGGGATCAGAATATATATACCCTATATATACCCTATAGGCCATAGCAGTTGGTCCCGGGACTGGAGGAGCGGTGATCAGAACACTGAAGATGACGTTCAACTTACCGTATTTTTCGCCCTATAGGACGCACCGGCGTATAAGACGCACCCTATTTTTAGGTGCAAAATCTAAAAAATTAAAGATTTTAAACCCAATAGTGGTCTTCAACCTGCGGACCTCCAGATGTTGCAAAACTACAACTCCCAGCATGCCCGGACAGCCAACGGCTGTCCGGGCATGCTGGGAGTTGTAGTTTTGCAACATCTGGAGGTCCGCAGATTGAAGACCACTGCATAGGAGGTAATACTCACGTGTTCCCGCCGCTCCGGACCCGTCACCGCTGCCCTGGATGTCTCTCCATCGCTGTCGCCCTGTCCCTGTCGCTCTGCTGCCGGCCGGGTATCCTCGCTCTCCGTCGCCGCCATCACGTCGTGAAGCACGTACGCGACGACGAGGAAGGAGAGCGCCGGCCATACAGGGGATCCCTGAACGGAGAAGACACCGAGAAGGCAGGTAAGGTCCCTCCCGGTGTCCTGTGCCCAGTGATGCAGGGCCCGAAGAAAGGTAACAGGGACATCCTCGTGTCCTGAAAAGATCTTTCGGGACACAGGGATATAGTTTAGTCCAACTATTAGTTTGCTTAAATGCACGCCAAAGTTTGCACCAAAATGTGGTGTAATAGCCACATCCACTTTTTCATACACAGCAGAAAAGTGTTTAAAAAGTGTTGAAAATGCATAGTAAATGTAGCAGAAGTCCTTTAACATGGTTTTTGGTGCAAATTGAGCCAAATTACGGCAAAGTTATGTTAAAAATTGTCCGCAGGCTATCTCATGCGCTGTTGTGTTCTTTCTAGGTGTCCTTTCCCTTCCGCCATACTTCAGTCCATACAAAGACAATTCTCTCGAGCGAGAGGACAGCACGGATGCCTACACGCACCTTGAACTACGCACTTTGGAGCAGTCCCTGCTCGCCACCTGTGTCGGGAGCATCTCAGAGCTAAGTGAGTACAAAATATAGTAGAGCTTTGGGATGTCCCTATACCGACCGTCTCTGCAGCCCGGGAGTCTATAGGACATCCGCTACATTTCCTGATCGCATTATTCTCCTGCTGCAGAGATTGTCCAGGAGTTTTAAACATCTTGCCGCCGAGCCAATGTCATGCTAAAGTACGATCTTAACTGTATGAAAATAGTTAGTATGGGGCCAGGGAGTGGAGATGGGGCTGGTGGGAGGAAAGTAAAGTGAGGGAGGAGGAAGGACGTCAGTTCGGGGGGTGGGGGAGGGAGAGGGCACGGCTGCGTTGCTGCGGTGAGGAGTGCAGGGAGGAAAAGCAGCTTATCACTTCTGGTGCTTCAGAAGAATGGGAAAGCTGGGTGATATGCAGAAAAGTGCCAGCTTTCCTAGTCTCCTAAAGAGCTCCATTATGACCGCTTTACCGGACAGATCTTCTCTTCTGAAGACTGGGAAAGCTGGGTGGCAGACAGTACACAGTACTTCCCCAGCTTTCCCAGTCCCCTGAAGAGATTATCTGTTCTGGTGAAGCAGGCCTATTGAAACATGAAGAGAAATGGCATTCATATAATTGATTAAATATTTTAATGTATGAAAGGCCAAGCAAAGGCAATAAAAAAAAAAATAGCAAAAAAGAAAAAAAAAAGGACCGTATTGCTTTTCCTCTCCCACAAGGTTTAGGTAGGAGGAACCTGTCAAGACCAGGTACTCAGCTAGTATATGAATGAATGAATGAAAATTATTTATATAATAATAATTAATAATAAAATTAAAATAAAAAATAAAATAAATTAAAAAAAAGGAATAAAATAAAAAAAATTGTGTAACATGCGCCAAATCCAGACTAAAAATCTTTATCTAGATCTAGAAATGCATCACATATATTACTGACAAATATCTTTCAATTTGGTCCTCAGGTGACCTGGTTTCCCGTGCCATGCATCATATGCAGTGTGTGAACACCCCGAGACCTGGCATGAGCCCCGCACGGCAAACTCGCCATCCACAGCAACACATCACCTGGTCCCCTGACTCCCTGCACACCCTATACTATTTCCTGCGCTGCTCTCAGATGGAATCCATGGAAAATCCAAACCTGGACCCGCCTAGAATGACTCTTCACAATGAGAGGTAGGAAGCTCCTGTGGGTATCTCTGATAGGCATTGCCTATGTGCCCCCTGCGCCATTCACAGTGCTATTAGCTTTACAGCCAGAGATCCCACGTTATATTATACTATAGTGCAGTGGTCTTCAACCTGCGGACCTCCAGATGATGCAAAACTACAACTCCCAGCATGCCCGGACAGCCAACGGCTGTCCGGGCATGCTGGGAGTTGTAGTTTTGCAACATCTGGAGGTCCGCAGGTTTGAGACCACTGCATAGTATAGTGTTTTCAGATCCAGTCACTGTGCCCTCAATGCCGCTGCCAGCCTCTGTAAAGAAAAAGGCCTTTGAAAAATGAAAGCAGCGATCTGATTGGTTGCTATGGGCAACTGCACCATTTCTCCTCTGCACAGGTTTTGATAAATCTCCCACAATGGTAGAGATTCCTCAAATCCTGTGCAGAGGAAAAGTTGAGCAGTTGCCCATAGCAACCAATCAGATCGCTTCTTTCATTTTTCATGGGACCTTTTCAAAAAATGAAAGAAACAATCTGGTTGCTATGGGCAACTGCTCGGCTTTTCCTTTGCACAGGATTTGATGAACCTCCCCATAATCTGAATGAACATATAGGTATAAATTAGCAAAGCACAGAGATTTATGCTATATCCATGTAAAAAAATAAATAAACAAAAATGATAGTATCTCCAAAAAGTATTACTCCCAGGCCAGTAATTGTGAGAAAAAAAGGAAATTTGTACCCCTTGTGCCAACAATAGGTTACATAGAGTACAACCCCACAGGTACCCAGCAAGTGCTGCCAGAATAGGCTACAAGGCGCCCAGTGCCATCCACTGTGTTACCAGAGTAAGGTATGGTAATGTGGTGTCCCGGTACAGGACTTGGTCCTGTCCCTTTGTCAATGGTCCCCTCAGCCAGAGTCCCTCCATGCTGGTAGGGCTCTCCTGGAGGGATAACCCCTGGTCGCCTCTTAATAAGGTGCATAAATGTATATATTTGTATATTTTATTATAGTGTGTTCATGCACAGTACCTTTTGAGTCATGTGCCTTTAAATAAATTAGGTAATGCTTTGGTTCAAGGACCTTTGGGTCATGTGACATACCCATAGTTCCTTAGGTCAGGACTGACAGGTTTGCAGAACCAATGAGCTTTGTACCTACACTATTACATTGAGGAAGACTTCACCCTGGCATCACGACAATTAAGGGTTAATCCTATACCCTATACTACCACTCCGCAACACCCCAGACACCAATACCCCTACAGGCTACCACAGTAACAATACCCCCCGAGTGACTTAAATTACAGTAATAGTGCCCCCAGCGTCATGCCCCACACAGAGATGCCAGGGTTGCTTTATAGTGCCCCCAAAATCAATCGTACACCCCTGTGCCAAATACAGTGACTCCGGTCACAGTGCCCCCATTACCAACTACGTTGACTCTAGTCAAAGTTCCCTGGTGCCAGTCACAGTGCCCCTAGAGTAGTCATAATATGCTCAGTGCCAACCACATATACCATTTAGGAAAGTTTTGCTGCTGGTTTTCACCCAACTTTCCCAGCTGAAAATAATTTTTAGACCGGAAAGCAACTTGAGATTTTTATTTATTTAATGGGAATTTCTTTTTTATTTTATTCTTCTCATCTATTTCTCATGTATTTGTGCATTTTCCAGATGATTTTTTTCGCTTAAAATTTCTTGAGTCTCAGCTGTAAATTTTCACTTAAAAGTGTTCATGGGGTTTGTGCCCAGAGAGAGAGCGAGAGGCTGGTGGTCAAATTACATGACCGCAGGGTAATGAAACCTCAGCAGTACCTCCAGTCTTTGCCAATAGGAGAGCGGGCAGTCAGCAGGGGGCAGCCCTGTGCGCATCTACTGGAGCGACAAACCTTTCCCCTTATTATCTGAGCCCGCACAGGGTCGTAGATTTGTTGCGTAATGGGGTTTTGTCAGTAAGTTTATGATCTGACATAAAGAATCCTTGACATTTTGTACAAAAGCAACGACCGGGCCCCTGAGATTTGACGCCGTATTAGATGGGGGGGCGATGGGGGCGCCGACTCCTGCGGTGGACTTGGGCATTCAGGTTATGCATCCTGTAACAATGTATCTTTCTTCGCTAACCAGGGCCACATTGTATATATGTTTGTTCAGACATTTTTAGCTCCCGTCTTGTTTGACTAAACGGAGCTCGCAGCATATGGATTTTTTACAGCCATTATTGGGAACGTATTTGTTTACATTCCTGTACCAATACTTGTGGGTTACAAGGCTGCAGAGCCAAGACTGCCGGGGGTCATAGGAAGGGGATGCATGTACTCTCTTTTGCTGCAACGTGTTTCGAACCTGTACTGGATTCTCCATTCAAAATGCATTTCACAGTGACCGACAACCATATATATTACCAACAGAAGAAATAAAGTAACGAAGCACTCACCCAGTCATATATCCTGGCAGATCGTTACCAACGTGTAGTCATCTCTTGGCAGGGAGGCGGTAGATGGTACGGGGGGGGGGGGGGGAGTGCCGACACCGGCTACGGACCGTATCGTACCACTTGACGCTTCGTCAGGCCGCACGGGGTGCGGTGCTCCATTACTTTCTTCTTCTGTTGGTAATTTATTGGAGTAACTGCATTTCACGTGAGCACCTCCCGAAGTCCCGGTTCAAGTAACAGCTTTGTTCCTATTAATGGATATCTAGCAGTTGGATACCCAATGCCGATTCAAAACCAATTTTTTCTGTTTAGGTTTGAACAACCATATATACTTTGTACTGTTTCTGCAATGCGTTTCGAACCTGTACTGGCTTCTCAGGTCAAAACGCGCTTCAGCAAAAGAATAGTCCCGAATAACAGAAAACCTTATACATATTCTTTTGCTGCAACGCGTTTCTAACCTGTACTGGATTCTCTGTCAGTACAGGTTCGATACGCTTTGCAGCAAAAGGATAGAGTATATATGGTTGTCCTTCACTCGAGACATTTTTTTTTGGGGGGGGGGGGGGAGGAGAATCGCTGTATAGATATAACTGCATCTCCCTTCCATACTTCTGCACATGGGGTCTCAGGTGGACCCCACGGCTTCTGACCTTTTATGAGCATCTATCTACATGCCTACAGACCAATATACTTTATTCATTTACTGCAACACGTTTCGCCCACATACTGGATTCTTTTATCATACAGGTTTAAAACGCGTTGTAGCAAAAGCATAAAATAGTTATGGTTGTTCTTCACTCGGGACTTCACATTCTCTTGGGGAGAAGCACCGTATAGATGTCCTTTTCGTAGGTAGATACCGGCATTCACCTTGCAGACTTTGTTTTACCGATTTGCACATGTAGACCCTGTTGACCCTGTATGAGCTGGCTTCACTAGGGGCGCACCTATATTTTATTCTTTTTCACAGGGGTCTTAATAATGGCTCCTCATATGCGGGATAGGAATCCGCACCAGTATTATTGGAGCAATAGTACCACTAATAAACAAGGGTGGCTGCAACAGACCAATACGGCTATACCAACCAAAAAAGACAATAGGGGGAATTTATCATTGGTTTTACTAATTTTTTTTTTATCATATTTTTTTTTTTTTTTTTTAGAGATTTTTGCGCAGGCACAAAAACGTGCAACCTCAGACCAGCCCTGTCCCCACATAGAAACTTGTCTACATCTAAGCTACTTTGCTATTTATCAAGAATGTGCACCTTTTTGATAAATGTGGGGGAAGTACGCCTGATGTACGCCCAGGGAAATGGGGGTTAAAGGAACTTGATTTACACAATAATAAATCCCCCCAAAGAGTACAGACACACAGAATGGCATAGGCAATCTCACCAGCACCTGCACAGATATAAATAATTCCTTAAATAACTTTTGGGAGGCACAAACAACACAAACAGCTAGACAAAACTAAAATCTGGCATGGATTAATTGGCAAAAAAACAAAACAGCTGCCACAAAGTACTAAAATATACGGTAAATATGATATACTTATGAAAGGCAAGGGTTTGCTATATTAAGCTTAAAGGGGTACTCTGGTGGAAATCAGTTTTTTTTTTTTTTTTTAATCAACTGGTGCCAGAAAGTTAAACAGATTTGTAAATGACTTCTATTAAAAATCTTTACCCATCCAGTACTTTTTAGCAGCTGTATGCTACAGAGGAAATTCTTTTCTTTTTGAATTTTTTTTTCAGTCTTGTCCACAGTGCTCTCTGCTGACACCTTATGCCTGTATCAGGAACTGTCCAGAGCAGAAGAAAATCCCCATAGCAAACATATGCTGCTCTGGACAGTTCCTGGTGTCAGCAGAGAGCACTGTGGACAAGACAAAAAAGAAATTCAAAAAGAAAAGAATTTCCTCTGTAGCATACAGCTGCTAAAAAGTACTGGAAGGGTAAAGATTTTTTAATAGAAGTAATTTAGAAATCTGTTTAACTTTCTGGCACCAGTTGATAAAAATAAATAAATAAATAAATAAAGTTTTCCACCGGAGTACTTCTTTAAGCAATCCTCAGTCCCTTTCCATTTCAGCTATAAAAGCATATGGACATCATAAAGGAGGGGGATCCTATGCTCCAGAATGCCCTCTGTTAGCTAAACCAAAGGGGTGTCCTTGTTCTGCTAGACCCGCACCGCCTGCACTTACATGATACTGTTTTCCAGGCCATTCATCTTGCTGCCCCCGCTGATGGAGTGGATGCGTGTCGCCATCACTTACGCAGAACACCGTCGTAGCCTGACTGTAGATGCCGATGACATCAGACAGACCGCAAGATTACTGCTTCCAGGGCTGGACTGTGAACCACGACAGCTCAAGTAAGTCCCGGGACAGTCACCAAGAACTGGGCCCCATAGCAAAAATCACAGTTGACCCCCCCCCCCCCCAAGGTTATTGCTAAAATTAAGGGGCAGAAGCGCTTGGCCGGGTGCTTTGTTTCCTTGTTATTTTGCTCAGCTACTCTCATGGATATGGATATGCAGAAAGTGTCAGTGTTTTATTGAATCCATATATTTCTTGCTCTGCTTTTATGAGCTAAGGGCTCCTGCCCCTTCATTCTGGCGATCAGTGGGGGTCTCAGCAGCCTGACCCCCCCCACTGATCACAAATAATGATGTGTCAGAAGTGGTTTTCCCATCTCAGTGAGTTCTCCCTATCCACAGCAGATGAATGGTGGGGATCAATTCTGCCCCGGCCACCGCTCCTTTATTGTCTTTTGCAGTGAATCCCAACCAGTGAGCCTTATGCTGTTGCAAATCTACAACTCACAGTATGCCTGGACAGCCAAGGCACACAGCTGGAGGCACACTGGTTGGGAAACACTGGTCTATGGGGTCACCAAATGCCAGTGTTCACTGCCCCCTTAGAGAAAAAAATGGAGCGGTGGCTGAGCAGGTGTGGGCCACACCATTTATTTTCCTCAGGCATCTGGACCCAGGTACCTCTGCACCCCTTAAAGGGGTACTCCGGCCCTAAGACATCTTATTTCCTATCCAAAGGATAGGGGATAAGATGTCTGACCACGGGGGTCCGGCCGCTGGGGACCCCCGCAATCTTGCATTCGGCACCCACCTCTTTGAGCTGCACCCACAAACTGCTGGGTGCCGTCCACGACTCCGCCCCCGCGTGACGCCACCCCCCCCCCCCCGCCAGCGCTATGCGAGTCTATGTGAGGGAGCATGACGGCCGTCACACCCCCTCCAATAGACTTGCATAGCGGGGGGTGACGTCACACGGGGGCGGAGTCGGGACATCACGATACTCCGGCCCCGTGGTCGGCACCCGGCAGTTTGTGAGCTGGCAGCGCGGCGTGCAGTTCAAAGAGGTGGGTGCCGAATGCAAGATTGCGGGAGTCCCCAGCGGCGGGACCCCCGTGGTCAGACATCTTATCCCCAATCCTTTGGATAGGGGATAAGATGTCTTAGGGCTGGAGTACCCCTAGAAGTTAGGTGCCAGTTCCCATCACTCTGTAAGGGGCATACCCCCTTTTAGCTGGCCAAGAAAATTCCAATTTGATTGGATCCCTAGGGGAGAGGTCTAGGGGGACTTCCAGGCAATGAATGTAAGCAGGGTTAGGGCCGCACGATGACAATGGCGGCAACACAGGTGGCACGGCCAAAAATGTCAGCGTCACTCTGCTTGCATCACAGCTAATGAAAGGAAAATGTGGTCGTCTTGTGGACCCCATAGGTCGCCACAAACCAACAGATGGCCAAATATCTCACCAGGATGGTCAGGAACATGTATGTCGCAACACGACCACTTTCACTTTCGTTAGCTGTGAACTATATCCGCAGGACATGTGTTGTGGCCAAAGTCGCAATGTAGCCCTAGCTTTATACCCCCTGCTCTGTTACACTAGGCCTAACATACACATTCATAAAGGAGACATTAGATATAAGGGCATTGGGCTAACACTGATGTATATCAAGATATATATATCTCAAAACCAATACAGTGCTTTTTGGATGAAGTTAGTAGAACTATACAGTAGATACATTGAACCCTCAGCCCTCATCTGGGGTGTGATACCCTTGGCTCTTCACTTATTTTACATTCCGCTATCAGATTACTTTTTTCTTTATATTTCTCCTTACTTCCTCCGTTCCCAGGCCTGAATGCTGTGTCAGCTCCCTCAGACGTCTGGATGCCGCAGCCGCTACTGACCGTTTCCAGCAGGACTTAGGCTTCCGAATGCTGAATTGTGGGCGCACCGACCTTATCCCCCAGGCAGTGCGAGCATTGGGGCCTGAAGGCATCAACACTATGGATGATCAGGTGAAGACCACCAAAATTATTCGGTCATCCCTTCACGGGATAAAAACCTATTGTCACGATGCCGGCTGGCAGGTAGTGGATCCTCTGTGCCAGAGAGGGATTGGCGTGGACCGTGCTAGTGGACCGGTTCTAAGTCACTACTGGTTTTCACCAGAGCCCGCCGCAAAGCGGGATGGTCTTGCTGCGGCGGTAGTGACCAGGTCGTATCCACTAGCAACGGCTCACCTCTCAGGCTGCTGAAGATAGGCGCGGTACAAGGGAGTAGACAGAAGCAAGGTCGGACGTAGCAGAAGGTCGGGGCAGGCAGCAAGGATCGTAGTCAGGGGCAACGGCAGGAGGTCTGGAACACAGGCTAGGAACACACAGGAAACGCTTTCACTGGCACAATGGCAACAAGATCCGGCAAGGAAGTGCAGGGGAAGTGAGGTGATATAGGGAAGTGCACAGGTGAAGACACTAATTGGAATCACTGCGCCAATCAGCGGCGCAGTGGCCCTTTAAATCGCAAAGACCCGGCGCGCGCGCGCCCTAGGGAGCGGGGCCGCGCGCGCCGGGACAGGACCGAGGGAGAGCGAGTCAGGTACGGGAGCCGGGGTGCGCATCGCGAGCGGGCGCTACCCGCATCGCGAATCGCATCCCGGCTGGAAGCGGAATCGCAGCGCCCCGGGTCAGTGGATCTGACCGGAGCGCTGCAGCGGGGAGAGTGTAGCGAGCGCTCCGGGGAGGAGCGGGGACCCGGAGCGCTCGGCGTAACACCTATCCTAAGGATAAGGGATAAGTGTCAGATTGCGGGAGGTCCGACCACTGGGACCCCCTGCAATCTCCCGCACAGCGCCCTGGCTCTCTGCATAAAAAGAGCTGTCGTCCACAGCATGAATCTCTGGCTGACGCCCCATCCATGCAGCACTGTGGTAGAGTCGGAGACACCCTAGTGCAGCGCTCTGGCTCTCTGTAGAGATGCATTGAGAAGGCGTGTTGGACACCACTTTGTGCCGTGGTCAACATGCTCCATTCAGGAGAGCCGGGGCGCCATGCGGGAGATCGCCAGGGGGTATCACCGCACCCCTCCCAAAATCCTGACATGTTTGCTGTAGTAAATTTAGCAAATACAGTTTTGGAGAATCTTTCTTTGAACTCTTTTGCAGAGTCTCTGTTATCCTTCCTGAAAGAGTATAAATAAAGTGACAACTGGGCGTTACCATTCCCCTTGTGGATTAGGTGTGTGCCAATATTGTCATAGCTCCCATAGACATCACTGGGGTAACTGTAAGGGGTCGGCATTCCATAGGTAGGATGGGGACACCAAACAGTTTGCCCAGAGACCTCTTGTAAGCCTACTTTGGCCTTGGTGAGGCTGCATACACACCACGTTTTTGCTATACAGTTCCTGTATACGGTTTCAAGTTAAGAACTGTACGGAACCGTATAGCAAACCGTATGCATTGACTTAACATTGTAAACCGTATGTCAAACGCATCATCCGGATTAGTCCGTTTTGCGTCTTATACGGTTTTGTCAGTTTTTTTTTATCCATACCCAAAAACGTAGACTACATTTTTTGGTCTGGGTGAAAAACCGTATGTTTTTTTTTTTACACATGGGAGTGAATGGGAACCGTACAGAACCGTATGTGCGTACGGTTCCATCCGTTTTTCACCATACGGTTTTTTACTTTGCACAGTTTTATTCCTTGGAATTTCAATCAAACAAGTGAAACTTTATTCAAAATGGTGTGAAAAGTTAAAAACTTATGTTTTTTTTCTTTAAAAAAAACGGATGCAACTGGACATTGTTTTTCAAAGCTTATACCTTTTTAACCGTATACTGGTTGAAATTTGTACACACTTTTTGTTACAGTTTAGTCCGGTTTTGAGGAATCAGTTTTTCATCAAAAACCTGATACGAGAACTGTATTGCACCCTAAGAGTTAGGCTGGGTTCACACTACGGTTTGTAACTACGGTTCCCGTACACGGCTGGGAGCAGGGGTGGGCGGGGCTTAATCGCGGCGCCCGCACTCAGCCATATTCGGGAACCGTAGTTAATGTATGTCTATGAGCCGACCGGAGTGAACCGCAGCCTCCGGTCGGCTGCTTTTTCGGCCGTATGCGGTTTCCCGACCTGCGGTCGGGAAACCACATACGGCCGAAAACGCAGCCACCCGGAGGCTGCGGTTCACTCCGGTCGGCTCATAGACATTTCATTAACTACGGTTCCCGAATACGGCTGAGTGCGGGCGCCGCGATTAAGCCCCGCCCACCCCTCCTCCCAGCCGTATACGGGAACCGTAGTTCAAATCGTAGTGTGAACCCAGCCTAAGAACGCTGTCCAAACAGTGCTGATACTGTCTGGGTGTGTAGGGACGAACTCCAAGGACTACAAGAATGGTCACGTCCGTTGTCAATTTATTCATACATTTCAAGGAGGAATTAAAAAAAAATAAAAATAAAAAGGAACGGTTCTGCAGGGAATGGTAATACTAGATGTTCTAATGACTGGTAGATTCATATCTAGGTTGGGGGTGTCAGATATAGAAAAGACTTTGTAGAATTGTCTCCAATGAGGTGTCGTTGACCATGTCTGTTCTTTTCCAGGGTTTGACCCCACTGATGTACGCCTGCGCTGCCGGAGATGAGGCCATGGTGCAAATGCTGATTGAGGCTGGAGCAGATCTAGATGTGGCGGTAAGAGCATGATCTATTGTGTGGGTGGGAGTTACCTTCATTCATATCATTACCGTAATTGTGTCTTACCAAGTCCAGAGTAAGGTTACTGGAGGTCCCTGAGCAAACATGGTGTCCCATCTTACCTATGGAATCCAGACCCCCATATAGTCCCCTCTAGCAACTGAATGCATGACTGGGTCCTCTATACTTATGTCTATGGGAGATATGGTGATGGCAGAATAGGTGACTTCCTTAGTGTGGCCTTAAAGGGGTACTCCGCTGCTCAGCGTTTGGAACAAACTGTTCCGAACGCTGGAGCTGGCGCCGGGAGCTCGTGATGTCATAGCCCCGTCCCCTCATGACGTCTCAAGCCCCGCCCCCTAAAGAACTGTCCAGAGTAGGAGAAAATCCCCATAGCAAACATATGCTGCTCTGGACAGTTCCTAAAATGGACAGAGATGTCAGCAGAGAGCACTGTGCTCGTGATGTCAGCAGAGAGTTCCGTGTTCCAAAAAGAAAAAGAATTTCCCCTGCAGTATTCAGCAGCTATTAAGTACTGGAAGGATTACATTTTTTTAATAGAAGTAATTTACAAATCTGTTTAATTTTCTGGCACCAGTTGATAAAAAAAAAAAAAAATTTAAAGTTTTCCACCGGAGTACCCCTTTAATAAGATGATGACCAGATAGGAACCCTACACTGTGGTAATAAATCTACCATTCCCAATATTCCTGACTTACCAACCATACGACAGACATTCCATCTCATGTCATTACTTGCAGTGTAATGAAGTTCAGCTGCTTTCTGGAAGCCAAGGACAACATTGTACACAATCCCTCAGCTTCATTTCAGGTCCCTTTAAGTGGAGCCAGGGCTACATGTGAAGAGACGCCCGCCTGGCGAGAAGCGATCTGTGGCTCTTGTGGCTTCTCCTAATAACAAAATCTAAATTTCCCAACATGTTTCACCTTGGTCTTGTGTTGCAGAAGCTCCAGGGGAACCTCACGTGGCTGGGGTGGGAGCTTTTAGGATTGACTAAAATGTTCAGACAAGAAATAAAAAGAAAAAGCCCTTGTGGTAAAGTGGGAATCCGCATAAATGCTGAGATCTTCACCCACAATGTTATGTATGAGAGCGGCTGGAGGCACTTTGAGGGAGTCTATAGGATAACATGATAAGTGAGGGATATAATAGTGTATCATAGTGAGATTATATAATATAGCGGAACATTCATTTACCTCTAATCTGGTATCAGTGGGGGAGGATTGTTACAGGGGCTGGATTATCAAATAGTCAGAGAACAAGAAATGAAATCGAAGTGTAGAGGAAGGTTCATTGACTACAGTAAAAGTTACTATCATTTTAGTTTTTTGATAAATCTTTCTCATTTCTAATAATCTTTTAGTTTTCTGAAATTCAGCTTTATTTTATGTTTCTCTGCTGGAAAAAGTGTTTTAATATCAAGAGGAACTTTGCATATAATAATAATAATAATATAGCAAGATATAATAATACAAAACAGAATAATGTAGTAATAGATAGATACAGATAGAAATAAAAAGACAGATAGAAATTAGATAGATAGATATGAGAGATAGATAGATAGATATGAGATAGATATGAGATAGATAGATATGAGATAGATAGATAGATATGAGATAGATAGATAGATAGATAGATATGAGAGATAGATAGATAGATAGATAGATAGATATGAGAGATATGAGAGATAGATAGATAGCAAAAAGATAAAGGCAGCACCTCAGTCGTCCAGAGTAGGAGAAGAAAATGAAAAAGGAGATGGGGTGCACGCATTCCTGGAACCTGGGTCCACTGGTTCCTCAATCCAGAAATGTAAAGATAATGCAGCACTCCACAATAATGCATAAAGTGGTATTTATTCCAGCATGTGCAAAGACAACGTTTCACCAGTCTCTCACTGGCTTTCTCTTGAGAAAGCCAGTGAGAGACTGGTGAAACGTTGTCTTTGCACATGCTGGAATAAATACCACTTTATGCATTATTGTGGAGTGCTGCATGATCTTTACTTTGATAGATAGATAGATAGATATGAGAGATAGATAGATAGATATGAGAGATAGATAGATAGATATGAGAGAGAGAGAGATAGATATGAGAGAGAGAGATAGATAGATATGAGATAGATAGATAGATAGGAGATAGATAGATAGATAGATAGATAGGAGATAGATAGATAGATATGAGATAGATATGGGATAGATAGATATGAGCTAGATAGATGGATGGATAGATATGAGATAGATAGATGTGAGATTGAGATAGATAGAAGATAAATATGAGATCATTAGAGATGTAATTTTTTTTTAACCAATTTTAAATTCACCATATATTATGGAAAGACACTCACCTTAAAAAATAAAAAAATAAAAACTTTTTAATTCCATCCTTCTCATATCTATATATTTTATATCTATCTACCTACCCGAATGTCCTTTTCAGCACCACAACACTTGAAATGGCACATGCCGGGATGTCTTCCCCTGACACAGCAGACACTTGGCACTGACCTGACCATAGACATTCAGAGAAGCCCTTGTTTAGCATTCTCCTCTATTACGAAGACGAAGTTTTCCCTCCTAAAGACAGGAATATTGTAAAGACTTATCCTCTCAGTGTGGAGAGGAACACGAGCCAGAACAGTGAGTTCATTACAGACCTAGGTATAAGACATGACACCTAGGTGTAGGATAGAGCTGGGATATACACATGTGGCCCTGGTTCTACTCACTGGCTAGGAGTAGAATGAGACCAAAGCACTATTCAACTGTGTACAATAATTAAACATTTTTTTTTAACCCTTGGCACTATGCAAGACCCCAATGTATACATTAAATTGAGTATGATGTAGAAAAAAAACTCCTCAGTACCTGATACATGAAGATTTTATGCATAAAGAAAACCTTTAGACTCTCAGCCACCCGATAACTTAGACACTACAAATTCATAAACTGCATCTAAAAAACTGAACGTATGAACAGACACCTATAGCAAATGTAATGCTCTGTAATGTGTTTCCAGGTTCCAAGCATTTCCCCACGACAGCCATCTGTGCACCCAGATACTCGCCACTGGACCGCCTTGACCTTCGCCGTCCTCCATGGTCACATCTCCGTTGTTCAGGTAAGTTGCGCAATTTATAAAAAATAAAAGAAATATAAAAAAAATTATATATATACTGTATTTTTCGCCCCCTATTTTAAAGGTCCAAAATCTAGAAAAAAAAGATTCTGAACCCAAAAGTGATCTTCAACCTGCGGACCTCCAGATGTTGCAAAACTACAACTCCCAGCATGCCCGGACAGCCAACGGCTGTCCGGGCATGCTGGGAGTTGTAGTTTTGCAACATCTGGAGGTCCGCAGGTTGAAGACCACTGGTATAGGAGGTAATACTCACGTGTCCCCGCCGCTCCGGACCAGTCACCGCTGCCCTGGATGTCGCTCCATCGCTGTCACCGCGTCCCCGACGCTCCAGACGTCTTCTTCCCCGGGATCCACACTCTCCGTCGCCGTCATCACGTCGCTACGCACGCCGCTCCTATTGGATGATGGGACAGCGTGCGCGACAACGTGATGACGTCGAAGGAGAGCGCCGGCCATGCAGGGGATCCCGGCACTGAGCAGACACCCAGGAGGCAGGTAAGGTCCCTCCCGGTGTCCTGTAAGCTGTTCGGGACGCCGCGGGTCCCGAACAGCCCGACTGAGAAGCCGGGTTAGTGTTATTTTCGCTTCAGACGCGGCGGTCAGCTTTGATCGCCGCGCCTGAAGGGTTAATACAGGGCATCACTGCGATCGGTGATGTCCTGTATTAGCTCCGGGTCCCGGCCGTTTGAATCAATGAGCAGCGGCAAGTGGTAAATTATTAATGCAACGTGAAAAGTCACAAATTTTACCGCAACAATTTCAATGTTTGCACGAAACACAGGAAAAGTTGCAAATTTTTGCACCAAAAAATGATTGCTCAAATATTTGCAAAAATTTTTCCTTAAAATCTACACACACAAAATTTGACAATTTCCCAAACATACATTAATGGTTTGAACATATGATTATTTTTTTTTTTTTTTTTGCTTCCTTGCAGTTGCTTCTAGACGCTGGGGCCCACGTAGAGGGGTCGGCTGTAAACAGCAGCGAAGACAATTATGCCGAGACCCCCTTACAGCTGGCATCTGCTGCAGGTACAATGCGCACACTGTAGGTGTTTAACCCTATAGACAAGCGTAATACTTTGGCATTTTTTTGCAGACAAAAGTCCCAGCCGGGCCGACCATGGGTCTAATGACCTGAAGGCTTCATAAGGAACTATAAATTCTAAGGCCGGTTTCACATGGGTGTAATATGAATTAAAATTTCGGCGTGACTGACCAGAAAGGTGGTCGGACCGTTTCTTGCGGTGGTATTATGAATGCAAAAATGGGACCATATGACACCGATGTGAAACGGCCTCATCCCCTGGGCTACTGAGTAATAAGAATTTGAGCTGGCTTGCCTTCACCATAGGCCAGTGATCTCCAAACTGTGGGCCTCCAGCTGTTGCAAAACTTCAACTCCCAGCATGCCCGGACAGCCATTTGGCTGTCCGGGCATGCTGGGAGTTGTAGTTTTGCAACACCTGGAGGTCCACAGGTTAGAACCACTTTCATAGGCAAATGATGCTTAAAGGGGTACTCCGGTGGAAAACTTTTATGCCAACCAAGACAGAAGGGCCAGGTACTTGCTTGTGGTCCTTATGAGCCTTAAAGGGTTACTCTGATGAAATTTTTTTATTTATTAATTTTTTTTAATGAACTGGTGCCAGAAAGTTAAACAGATTTGTAAATTACTTCTATTAAAAAAAACTTTATCCTTCCAGTACATATTAGTAGCTGTATGCTACAGAGGAAATTCTTTTCTTTTTTAAATTCTTTTTTTTTGTCTTGTCCACAGTGCTCTCTGCTGACACCTGATACGCGTATCAGGAACTGTCCAGAGCAGGAGAAAATCCCCATAGCAAACCTATGCTGCTCTGGACAGTTCCTGTCACGGACAGAGGTGTCAGCAGAGAGCACTGTGGACAAGACAAAAAAGAAATTCAAAAAGAAAAGAATTTCCTCTGTAGCATACAGCTGCTAATATGTGCTGGAAGGATTAAGATTTTTAAATAGAAGTCATTTACAAATCTGTGTAACTTTCTGGCACCAGTTGATTTAAAAAAAAAAAAATTGGCACCGGAGTACCCCTTTAAGGGTCATAAGGACAACAAGCAAGTGCCTAGCCCTTCTGTCTTGGTTTGGAATTACCTAGCACCATGTTTATTTCCTATCATGAAGAACCAAAAAATTGGCCCTGTCCGGGCATGCTGGGAGTTGTAGTTTTGCAACATCTGGAGAACCACAGTTTAGAAACCACTTTCATAGGCAAACGAGGCTTAGGGGTCATGAAAAGGAGATGAGGACAATAAGCAAGTACCTGGCCCTTATGTCTTGGTTGGCATTACCTAGCACCATGTTTATTTCCTATCATGAAGAACCAAAAAATTGGCCAATGTATCATTTTACCACCTGTTATTTTCCTGTAACCATTGATTTGTGGTCTTCTCCTTCTCCAGGTAACTACGAACTGGTCAGTTTGCTTTTGGACAGAGGAGCCGACCCTCTATTGAATATGCTGGAAGCCCGCGGAGTGTCCTCGTCACTTCATGAAGACATGAACTGCTTCAGTCATTCCGCCGCCCATGGACACAGGTAATGCCAAAAAATTACTTCTTTGTAAGATTAAGTCCCTATGACAGGCTACGGAAATGCTTGACATACTCAAGTCTGTAGACTGATCCTTTAACCCCTTAGGGTCTATTCACACGTACAGTATTCTGCGCAGATTTGATGCGCAGGATTTTCTGCTGAAGATTTCAGATGTAAACTGACTGTACACAGCTTGAAATCCTGCGTATCAAATCTGCACAGAATACTATACGTGTGAATAGACCCTTAAGGTGAAGCTGTGGTGGGAAAAAATTTACAGATTTGTAAATTACTTCTATTTTATACTCTTAATCCTTACAGTACTTATCAGCTGCTGGATGCTCCAGAGGAAGTTGTGTAGTTCTTTTCAGCCTGACCACAGTGCTCTCTGCTGCCACCTCTGTCCGTATCAGGAACTGCCGGAGAGTTCCTGACATGGACAGAGGTGGCAGCAGAGAGCACTGTGGTCAGATTCTCTCAATTTTGCAACACCGCTTAAGGGTTAATGCCAGGCATCTGCCTGATCGGTGATGCCTGGGTCCTGCTCCTCCTAGCAACCAATACTCACCGGGTATGAAGCTTAGCGCGTCCTTAAGGGGTTAAAGTGTAGCAAGATTATTTCATAATTAAATAAACATAGTTTATGTTTTATATTCTTATGTTTTAAATACTTATATCCTACTGATAGTGGGGGAGTGCCATTTGACAAAAGCCCTGTTTTTTGGGTGAGTGACTGTAACTCACATATCTACCCATGGTTACATGATTTTCTATTATTCTACTGCTCTAAAAAAAAAATCAAATGTTTAAAATCACTTTCTCGGTCACTCTTTATTGGGAGACACAGAGACCATGGGTATATGCTCTTGCCACTAGGAGGCGCTGACACTAGGGGAAAAAATCGGCTCCTCCCTGGCCGGATATACCCGCCCACTGGAAGTGATGTAATCAGTTTTAGCTAGTGTCAGTAGGAGGCAACACACAGGTCTGGAGCTCCCCAGACCTGGTCTTTTTATTATTATTTTCTAGTAAGGGCTGTTTAGTTAGATTTTTTTCCCTCCCTTTTGTTTCTCATTTTCAGGTGGGGGTTCAGGAGCATGGCGCTACCTGTTCCCCCATATGCGACAACGGGGCACAGACATAGAGTATGTACTGTTAACCCCTTCTCACCAATGGCCAGCACCTGGAGGTTGTACCCTGGGTCCGGGTCCCCCACTCCGCCTGCCCGCCAGTGGACTCAGTTACGGCAGCCATTTGGAAAACTCCCTCTAGCAGCTGTTAATGGTATTTTGTGTTTTTTGTGGATCCCTCTGTGGCAGCTCATTGAGGACCCATGTCTGTGTCCCTACATATGCTCTGGACACCCTGCTCATGTAGACCCTTCCTCCCCTCCTTTTCGCTGGGGTGTACCTCAAGCCTTCCTGTGTAATTTTTTCCACAGGTCTGTGGCGGTTAAGCACTTCTGTTTGGGCATGGGGCCTGCTGGGGCGATGGCCTGTTCTGCAGCCTTATCCCACCCCCATACCTCCGGGTATCTTTCTGGGTTCCGGTACAGGGTGGCTCAGGCGCCTACTCTGTTGCCTTATTCATCAGCCAGGATGGCTCCGTGGTCGCACCATCTGCCCCCCTTTTTTGCAGGGTCCAAGATTTTGCCCCAATGGGGTGTTTCGTCCCAATGCTGTAGGTTGCTACATGTGTTTCTTACTTGCATTTGTAGTTATGTCTTTGTATCTCCCAGCTCCAGGGTCCAAGATTCAAATCCCTCTGGGGACACAACATTCTCCGTGCCTCGGTGTGCCTCGGTGTTCCTGGGGACTACGTCCACCCAGTGCTTTGATCTGTTACCGTAGGACAGCATTTCCTTGCTCCTACAGTACATGGCCCTCTTGGGAAATTCCCTTCCACAGGGAGTAATGGGATCAGGAAGCTTGGCACGGTCAGTGCCGGAGTCTTGTCTACGCCTCCCCTTGTTTTCCCCTCCACTAGGGGGCTATTTCACTGAGCACTTTCTTCTGCCAAGATGGAGCCATCTCACACTTCCCCCTACATGGTGGGGTACCTTGCTTGGCCTTGGAATTTTTTGTTGGGAGCGATCGGAAGTGCTTTTCGCCAGCTCTGTTTGTGTGCTTACTGCTCTCTATTGTAGCCTGGATCCCCTCCTGGATGTCTACTGCTGCTCATGCAGCTAGGGCACTTTCCTCTGTAGGAGGGGTTTATGCAATCGTGTATAGCTCAGTGACAGCCAGTCTGCCTTTGCTCTCTTCCTTCCTTGGCGCAATATCCGGGAAGGGTGTGCTCATCCTTCCCTTTGTCAGTGTCGGTGGCGCTACACTGCCACTCCGATCTTTTGGAGTAACCTTCTTGTGCCCAGAGCCTGGAAGTCCCAGTCCGGAAGAGACGTTGCTGGGAGTGCTCTGGTTTGCTCTGACCGCTGGGTCCAAGACAAATTAACCCGTTTTGGACTCTCTCCTAGACTGCTGTGGTGTACCTTATTTTCTGGGTCAGTCCTCCTGGCCTTCATGAGGATTGTGGTCTCGAGCACGTGTAGAGCCCCTGCCCAGGCTTCTCCGTGATCCCATTGTGGGGCGATCTTTCTGTAACGATCTTCTTCTTGTCCCGACATAGCAGTATGTCTCCTGGAGCTTATCGCGGTTGTTGGGTTTGCTCCCCCTTCAGGTGGGGCACCTCCCGGTAACTCAAGAGTCTCCAGTTCCATGTTGCCGTTCCAGGTTTCCGGGATCACTCCTTACTTTCCGTTTCCTCCTTCTGGGTCCATTTACTCGAGAAGTTTCTGGTCATCATCTTAACTGACTCGCCTTCGGCTCTCCCTGGCGTTTTCTCACCAGGTTCTCTGGTTTTGGTTGGTTCTCTGTATGGGGTTCTCTAGTCGTTCCCTTTTCCTTTTTTGTTTCCAACCGGGCTCTCCCTCTGTTTGGTTCTGTGCTTCTTGGCATTGGTTTCCTACCTCCTTCCAGGTTGGTTTAGCCCATCGGGTCTCTGCATCTCCTCTTCTTGTCTCTGTCTGTGGCCTGTTGGTTTAGAGTCTCTTCTAAGGACGGTCCCTTCCTTGGCATCCCAGTCCATCTCCATGGACAGTGGGAACTGCCGGACAAACCCAGGCTCTCGTTCGTGAGTCTTACAGCCGGGCTGGGGTTCAGTCTCCAGACTGACTCCCTTCCTCTGGTGTTGTTCTTCCCACACCATGGACTGCTTTGGTACATCCCATGGTCTCTGTGTCCCCCAATGAAGAGCGACCAAGACGAGGAGATTTTTTTGTACTCACCGTAAAATCTCTTTCTCGTAGCCTTCATTGAGGGACACAGCACCCACCCATGTCTTCATTCTTGTCCGGATAGCCTTTTGTGGTTCTTGGGTCTTTCTCTGGGATTCCTTTCTAGGGTCCTTCGGACTTGTCTCTTGGTTGGCTTCTCCTACTGCTTTGTGACAAAACTGATTACCTCACTTCCAGTGGGCGGGTATATCCTGCCAGGGAGGAGCCGACTTTTTTTCTTAGTGTCAGCGCCTCCTAGTGGCAAGAGCATCTACCCATCAGTATAGGTGTCCCCCCAATGAAGGCTACGAGAGAGTTTTTACTGTGAGTACAAAAAATCTCCTTATTATGACCACTTATAACTGTATGATGGCTCATATTTTTTGCCGTGATCTGTAGTTTTTATCAGTACCACTTTTGCTTATTGACTTTTTAATCGCTTTTTATAATTTTTGGGGGAATGCGAGGTGACACAAAAGCAGCAATTTTGGACTTTTTTTTTAACGCCATTCACCATACGGGATCATTAACATTTATACTTTGAAAGTTCAGACATTTATGCACACGGCGATACCAAATATGTTTTATAAATTTTTTTATGCTTTTTTGGGTTAAAATGAGAAAAAGGGGCAATTTACATTTTTACTATAGGAAGGGCTTTTTTTATTTATTTATTTATTTTTACACTTTTTATGCCCCCATAGGGGACTATTTACAGCAATCCCTACATTGCAGATACTAATCAGTGCTATGCACAGGCATAACACTGATCAGTTTTACCGGCGATCATCTTCTACAGCCTGCTCGATGTCAGACCAGAGGAGAAGACCCCGGGACGACAGCCAGAGCAGGTGAGGGGCCCTTTGGCCACCATGTTGGATGCGATCCGATCATCCATTCAAATGCCTGCACTGCCACAGATGCTGTGATCTGTATTGATCGTGGCATCTGAGGGGTTAATGGCGGACATCAGCAGGATCGCTGATGTCTGCCATTACCGGTGGGTCCCTGCCTGCTGATGTATGTCCTGGTGTGTTAAGTACCAGGACGTAGATTTATGTCCTGTGTCGTTAAGGGGTTAAGGTAAACCATATGATCTCTAGCTGTGTGTTGTATCGCCATCTAATGCACAGTAGAGGTACTGCAGTTATAACATATATCTAGTAGAGATTGATGACTACGATCAGGGTCACGGCTATAGGAGCCTTAACAGAATCCTGGTGGCACGGGACGTTCACGAATCTCTCTGCCCGATGAGAAGACTAGTGTTATAAATGTCATGTGGTCATTGGGGACCATGTTACAGATTTTGTATTGTGGCCCTTAGACCCCTGGGTATGTAGTGACATCTTTTGCTTCCTTTCTCTAGGAATGTTCTGAGAAAGCTGCTAACTCAGCCTCAGCTCTGCAGCGGAGATGTCCTGTCTCTTGAAGAGATATTGGCAGAGGGGGTGGAGAGTGACACCTCCAGTACAGGAAGCTTTGACCAGGGTCCTGTCCGGTTGTGTAAGACCAGAATGAAAGCCCTGCAGGAAGCAACGTACTACAGCGCAGAACATGGCTACCTAGATATCACCATAGAGCTCCACGGCCTCGGTAAGTCTCTTACAAATGACACTGCACCTGTCTGTACAAAGACCCAAGATGATGAAAACATACCTGTCCTTGCAGGTGACTTTTCAGGATAAGCTGTCCTGTGTGTGTACATAAGGAGCAGCATTATTTCTGGCCATTATATAACTTTTTTCCCAGCAGATTTCTGCTCTGCAGGCTTCATCTAAATTAACAGTTCTTCCAGAGCTGGTGGGTGGAGCTCCCTCCTATCCCTCCATAGACTTGTATTGCTTGTCTTGAGCTCCCTACTCCCCCTCCATAGACTTGTATTACTTGTCTTGAGCTCCCTCCTCCCCTCCATAGACTTGTAATACTTGTCTTGAGTTCCCTCCTCCCCCTCCATAGACTTGTATTACTTGTCTTGAGCTCCCTCCTCCCCCTCCATAGACTTGTATTACTTGTCTTGAGCTCCTTCCTCCCCCTCCATAGACTTGGATTGCTTGTCTTGAGCTCCCTACTCCCCCTCCATAGACTTGTATTGCTTATCTTGAGCTCCATCCTCCCCTCCAAAGATTTGTATTGCTTGTCTTGAGCTCCCTCCATAGACTTGTATTGCTTGTCTTGAGCTCCCTCCTCCCTCTCCAAAGACTTGTATTGCTTGTCTTGATCTCCCTCCTCCCCCTCCATAGACTTGTATTGCTTGTCTTGAGCTCCCTCCTCCCCCTCCATAGACTTGTACTGCTTGTTTTGAGCTCCCTCCTCCCCCTCCATAGACTTATATTGCTTGTCTTGAACTCCCTCCTCCCCCTCCATAGACTTGTACTGCTTGTTTTGAGCTCCCTCCTCCCCCTCCATAGACTTTTATTGCTTGTCTTGAGCTCCCTCTTCCCTCTATAGACTTGTATTGCTTGTCTTGAGCTCCCTCTTCCCTCCATAGACTTGTATTGCTTGTCTTGAGCTCCTTTCTCCCCCCTCCATAGACTTGTATTGCTTGTCTTGAGTTCCCTCCTACCCCTCCATAGACTTGTATTGCTTGTCTTGAGCTCCCTCCTCCCCCTCCATAGACTTGTATTGCTTGTCTTGAGCTCTCTCCTCCCCTCCATAGACCTGTATTACTTGTCTTGAGCTCCCTCCTCCCCCTCCATAGACTTGTATTGCTTGTCTTGAGCTCCCTCCTCCCCCTCCATAGACTTGTATTGCTTGTCTTGAGCTCCCTCCTCCCCCTCCATAGATATGTAGTGCTTGTCTTGCAGGACAAAGCTGAGCTGATTTCCAAAGAAGACGATTTAAGCAGAGGTGGGGAGGGCAAGTTTTATAACAGGAGAAAAAAAAGCAGTTTTGTTTAATACGATACATTACAAAGTTTCTTATATTTGCTTGTACTATTGATGTATGGAAAGTCTGTTCAGATGACAGCGCCTATATAAAGTAGATATATCTTAGAAAATTACTGGTCATAACCAGTCATTACTAAAAGCACAGAAGATCCGGCTCACAAGGTGATGATCCAATATTACTTTTATAAATATTCCAGCATACAAAGTCATATAAAAGCAAGACTAACGCGTTTCGGATGCCATGTCCTTAGTCATAGTCACGACATTATTAAGCTACAACTCCAATCATGACCACCTTGAGGTGGGAGTTGCAGTTTAGCAACAGTTAGAGCAGTGTTTCCCAACCTGGGTGCCTTCAGCTGTTGCAAAACTACAACTCCCAGCATGCCCAGACAGCCGAAGGCTGTCTGGGCATGCTGGGAGTTGTAGTATTGCAACAGCTGGAGGCACCCTGGTTGGGAAACACGGAGTTAGAGTCACAAGTATAGTAAACCATTATTTTCTACGTGTCATAGGGGTGCCCTGGAAGCTGCATGTATGGATGGAATCTCTGCGGACAGCATTCTACCATTCACACCACTCAGTGATGGAGAACCTGCTACGTGACTTCAGCTCCATAAGAGAAGAGGATTACAACGAGGAGCTTATTACTGAGGGACTGTCACTTCTCTTTAACATCTTCAAGACCACTAAAGTAAGGATCATTACTATGCCTATAATATGCTACATTACTTACCCTTTACAAACTCTAGAGCTGCACTCACTATTCTGCTGGTGAGGTCACTGTGTACATACATTACATTACTTATCCTGTACTGATCCTGAGTTATATCCTGTATTGTACTCACTATTCTGCTGGTGGGGTCACTGTGTACATATATTACATTACTTATCCTGTACTGATCATGAGTTATATCCTGTATTATACTCCAGCGCTGTACTCACTATTCTGCTGGTGAGATCACTGTGTAAATACATTACATTACGTATCCTGTACTGATCCTGAGTTACATCCTGTATTATACTCCAGAGCTGTACTCACTATTCTGCTGGTGAGGTCACTGTGTACATACATTACATTACTTATCCTGTACTGATCCTGAGTTATATCCTGTATTATACTCCAGAGCTGTACTCACTATTCTGCTGGTGAGGTCACTGTGTACATACATTACATTACTTATCCTGTACTGATCCTGAGTTACATCCTGTATTATACTCCAGAGCTGTACTCACTATTCTGCTGGTGAGGTCACTGTGTATATATAATGTGTATTATACTCACACTTTTTATGTAGATTAATCCTATATGTAAAATATTAGTGCAGCATATGATGTAGATTTTCCGTCTTGTACATGTAATTATTATAATTTCTACAATGTATTCTATCTGGCAGAGTGACGCAGTTACCAATCTTGTGGCCTCCATCTTTGCCCACTGCTATGGAGACAGCCCTGTGCCAACAATACCAGAGATACAGAAGACTCTTCCCGCACGTCTAGGTGAGAGCACAACGCCACAGACTCTGTGGTCCAGGGGGAAATAAATGTTCTGTTTAGATCTCAAACATCCAATGTTGTCAGTCCTTCTGAGCGGCGGCCATTGTTATCCATAGTGTGCGGCGGCCATTATTATCCATAGTGTGCGGCGGCCATTATTATCCATAGTGTGCGGCGGCCATTATTATCCATAGTGTGCGGCGGCCATTATTATCCATAGTGTGCGGCGGCCATTATTATCCATGGTGTGTGAGTGGCGGCCATTATTATCCATAGTGTGCGGCGGCCATTATTATCCATAGTGTGTGTGTGGCGGCCATTATTATCCATGGTGTGTGTGTGGCGGCCATTATTATCCATGGTGTGCGGCGGCCATTATTATCTGTGGTGTGCGGCGGCCATTATTATCCGTGGTGTGCGGCGGCCATTATTATCCATGGTGTGTGTGTGGCGGCCATTATTATCCATGGTGTGTGTGTGGCGGCCATTATTATCCATAGTGTGTGTGCGGCGGCCATTATTATCCATAGTGTGCGGCGGCCATTATTATCCATAGTGTGCGGCGGCCATTATTATCCATGGTGTGTGTGTGGCGGCCATTATTATCCATAGTGTGTGGTTTGGCAGATCGCCACCTGTTATATCCATTGCTGACCGGACACCTACTGACACCTTTCTCTTGCAGATCCTCATTTCCTAAACAACAAGGAGATGTCGGACGTGATGTTCCTGGTAGAAGGAAAACTTTTCTACGCTCACAAGGTTCTTCTGGTCACTGCCTCAAACAGGTAAAATGCCCAGATTCTGGAAAACTAGGGGGCACTACACGATGGTTTAGGCTTCCTTACCTGGGAAGCACTTTAATTTTTTTAAAGACTCACCCTTCTCCCATATAATGCACACTCACCATCACTAGTTTTCAGCATCATCTGTTTTATTCCAGCACAGTTTAATCAATTTGTTTCATTACTGTAAATGGGTCATGTAATCACCAGCATGACCCACAGTTACATGGTTTAATGAATCAGAGGAAGTGCTCAGTCCTGGGTCAGCTGACTTCCTGTGAACTACAGGATGAAATTATTACCTACCAGATCCCTCCCAGCTCTATCTGTATACTGCTGCTGCTATCTCTATGAGATCAGGATATATAATAGATATACACCTCCCCTCCAGCTCTATCTGTATCCTGCTGCTGCTATCTCTATGTGACCAGGATATATAGTAGTTACACACCTCCCCTCCAGCTCTATCTGTATACTGTTGCTGCTATCTCTATGTGACCAGGATATATAGTAGATATACACCTCCCCTCCAGCTCTATCTGTATACTGTTGCTGCTATCTCTATGTGACCAGGATATATAGTAGTTACACACCTCCCCTCCAGATCTATCTGTATAGTGCTACTACCTCTAAGGGATCAGGATATATAGTGGCTAATAATCCACCCTCCAGCTCTATCTGTATACTGCTGCTATCTGAATGGGATCATGATGTATAGTAGTTATACACCTCCCCTCCAGCTCTACGTGTATACTGCTTCTATGCCTATGGGATCAGGATACATAATAGCCTGAGTTTTTGTGGGAAATGGAGGCAGCATTAAGAAATAATTTCAAAGAAGGAGTTTAGACAGTTTGGCTGCAAATTTATACCTGCCACATCTGCTAAAACAGGTAAGCACAAAGCCTTATGCTGCACTAGATGAGAAATAACAAAATACTTGGGAGTGCGTCTTAAAGTAATGAGTTATGCTTCAGTTGTCCTATGGAGTCGCTAATTTAATAAGGCATTTTGAAGGGATGGGGCACATGTTGATGCCACTCGCTCTGTCTTAGTAGGACAACTCCAAGCTATAGGCCGCCATGTCGACCGCATCACAACAAGCCGGGGAAGCCTGAATGTGCCTATGGTGCGGCCCCTGAAGCATTTTCTCCGTATCCAGGACTTGCTGATCTGATTGTTTTTATATTCTTTCCGCAGGTTTAAGTCCCTGATGACCAATGCGAGCGACCAGGAGGAGTCATGTGTCACAACAATCGAGATCACGGATGTAAAATACAGCGTATTCCAGGTGTGTAGACAAATCTTGCGCACAATGCACATTGCCACCACCGAAAGAATGATTTCAGTCATTTTTTATTATTATTGTGGAATTCGCCTGGAATACATTGCCGTCTATGGGGACGGCAATGGATGTGCGGTCCTAGTGCCTACTGATTTAGCGGAATGTCCCCGCGCAGGGTTTACGCGTTCCGTTCATGCATCTCAATGGGAGCACCTTAAATACGCGATTACAGCGATCATGTATTTTCTGCGCTGATCCCTCCCCCAATGTGTGGCTCTCCTGCTGTTGCAAAACTACAACTCCCAGCATTCCCCACAGCTGTTAACAACCTGTTGCTTGGACCTGGTACACACGCTGAAAAAATTTAACAAACTTAGGTGTTATGTTTCTAGACCAGTGTTTCCCAACCAGGGTCCCTCCAGCTGTTAAAAACTACAACTCCCAGCATGCCCAGACAGCCAAAGGCTGTCCGGGCATGCTGGGAGTTGTAGTTTTGCAACAGCTGGAGGCACCCTGGTTGGAAAACACTGCAAGCAAATCTTTAATTTAGAGAATGCAGCCAAGATGGTGTCTGTGTACTGACAGCAAGCAGATATATACACACAAAATCTGATAAAATGCTTAAAGGGGTACTCCACTGGAAAAAACATTTTTTTTAAATCAACTGGTGCCAGAAAGTTAAACAGATTTGTAAATTACTTCTATTTAAAAATTCTTCCAGTACTTATTAGCTGCTGTATGCTCCAAAGGAAGTTCTTTTCTTTTTGATTTTCCTTTCTGTCTGACCACAGTGCTCTCTGCTGACACCTCTGTCCATTTTAGGAAGTGTCCAGAGTAGAAGCAAACCCCCATAGCAAACCTCTCCTGCTCCCGACAGTTCCTGACATGGACAGAGGTGTCAGCAGAGAGCACTGTGATCAGACAGAAAAGAAATTAAAAAAGAAAATAACTTCCTGTGGAGCATACAGCAGCTGATAACTACTGGAAGGATTAAGATTTTTAAATAGAAATCATTTACAAATCTGTTTAACTTTCTGGCACCAGTTGATAAAAATTTTTTTTTCTTCAGTGGAGTACCCCTTTAAGCATTTTATCAGATTTTGTATATTTTGGATTTATATCTCTGCTTGCTGTTAGTACACGGACACCATCTTGGCTGCATTCTCTGAATTAAATGTTTTCCAGAGGAGTAACGCTTTAAGTAGAGCTGAGCGAACTTACAGTAAATTCGATTCGTCACGAACTTCTCGGCTCGGCAGTGGATTATTTTTCCTGCATAAATTAGTTCAGCTTTCCGGTGCTCCGGTGGGCTGGAAAAGGTGGATACAGTCCTAGGAGACTCTTTCCTAGGACTGTACCCGCCTTTTCCAGCCCACCGGAGCACCTGAAGGCTGAACTAATTTATGCAGGATAAGTCATCAACTGCCGAGCCGAGAAGTTCGTGACGAATCAAATTTACTGTAAGTTCGCTCATCTCTACCTTTAAGTAATCTCTTAAAGCGTAGTTGGATTTTTTTGTTTTCAGCCCGGACCCCCTTATAACTCTTACCGCGGCGAGTGCAGAGATCGCTTCCCTTCCATAGGGATAGCCTTCGCAGAGCAGGATGCGTTATTGCTGCCATGCGTCTGTCATCGAAGATAAAATACGACCGTATGAGTTAATGCGCGTAGATTTGGCGGCGAGATCTTCGGCCCTCGTGACATCTCCATTCACAAAACCATTCCAAGAAAACCGTACGATCCTTGCGAGCGTCAGGCGTCTTATTATGTGGAGCTTCCTCTGCGGCCCCTCAAGCTGCTTAATCCATAAGCTTGATGGGAATCGCAGCTATCATACCCAGGGACAGCCCTCATTTCGCATCAGTCGGACATTTTTCCAGATGAAGAGGCCCTGGTGGGGGGGAGGGGGAGGCAGCCATCATTACCATCCTACAGGCCTATATACAATCTGGAGAAGAGATCATGGGGTCATCAAGGCCCCGGAATCTGTATAAACAATATGGTGTGGCTCAATTTTTATTTTTTAAAGGGAAAATGTCACAATTCAGTTTGGAACACAATTCAGTTTGGAAATCGGTTTCAAGGTGACCCAGTTGGGGGCGACGCAGTCACAATAATAGAGATTGCTGGAAGGGAAATTAAATTTAGTCCCATTTGATGATTGAATCCCTAAAGGCAGTGTTTCCCAACCAATGTGCCTCCAGCTGTTGCAAAACTACAACACCCAGCCTGTGTGGACAGCCACTGGGTTGAGCCGTGACACCTAAATCCACTGAAAGAAAAAATTCAAGAACGATAAACCAAAGAGAACGCTGATCACCAGTAGGCGGCATTAAAGGGGTACTCTAAATCAACTGCTGCCAGAAAGTTAAACAGATTTGTAAATTACTTCTATTAAAAAATCTTCCAGTACTTATTAGCTGCTGAATACTACAGAGGAAATTCTTTTCCTTTTGGAACACAGAGCTCTCTGCTGACATCACGAGCACAGTGCTCTCTGCTGACATCTCTGTCCATTTTAGGAACTGTCCAGAGCAGCATATGTTTGCTATGGGGATTTTTCTCCTACTCTGGACAGTTCCTAAAATGGCCAGAGATGTCAGCAGAGAGCACTGTGCTCGTGATGTCAGCAGAGAGCTCTGTGTTCCAAAAAGAAAATAATTTCCTATGTAGTATTCAGCAGCTAATAAGTACTGGAAGGAGTAAGATTTTTTCAATAGAAGTAATTTACAAATCTGTTTCTTTCTGACACCAGTTGATTAATAATAATAAAAAAAGTTTTCCACCGGAGTACCCCTTTAAATCTGTCGACAACAGCACCATTCTTCTCCATAAGCAGTGTCTGGTATTAAAGGGGTTATCCAGGAATAATAAAAAAACGGAGCTAATTTCTTTCAAAAAACACTCCCTGTCTGTCTCCAGGTTGGGTGTGGTTCTGCAGCTCAGTTCCATTGAAGTGAATGGAGCCGAATTGTAATACCACAACAACCTGGGGGCAGCCGTGGAGCTGTTTTTGAAAGAAATTAGCTCTGTTTTTTTAAAATTCCTGGATAATCCCTTTAATACCAGAGCTAATTTCTTTCAAAAACAGCTCCACGGCTGCCCCCAGGTTGTTGTGGTATTACAATTCGGCTCCATTCACTTCAATGGAACGGAGCTGCAGAACCACACCCAACCTAGAGCCAGACAGGGAGTGTTTTTTGAAAGAAATTTGCTCTGTTTTTCTATTCCTGATAAACCCCTTTTAAAGTACAAGCCAATTTAAGTGAATAGCATAAACAGTCTATGAACAGGTGTTTTCTTAAAATTCTGGGTATCCTATTACTGTCCTACCGTTTTGTGTATGCAGCTTCTATACAAACCACTAGGGGCACATGGTAACAGACTAAACAATCTGGTTGGTTTTGCCAGTAGAACTACTGTTTAAAGGGGTACTCTGCTGGAACAAACTGTTCCGGACGCTGGGGGTAGTGACTTAATAGCCCTGCCCCCTCATGACATCACGCCTGCCCCCTCAATGCAAGTCTATGGAAGGGGGCGTGACAGCCGTCACGCCCCCTCCCATAGACCTGCATTGAGGGGGTGGGGTGTCATGTCATAAAGGGGCGTGGCTATGACATCACAAGCTCCTGACTCCAGAGTTCAGAACAGTTTGTTCCAAACGCTGAGCAGCGGAGTACCCCTTTCATGTGCAAAAAATTAATGAAAAAAAAATCCAATATTACTGAATTGGGCTAATAAATGCTTTCCTCGCCTACAGATGATCATGCAGTATTTGTATTACGGGGGCACAGAGACTATACATGTCCCCACCCAATCTATTTTGGAGGTAAGTGTGTGCACTGGTGATACAATGAAATTCCTGTCTAGCATTGGTAACATGGATTAATAGACTGTTACAGAAAAGTAAATTCAACATCACTTAAAAGGGTAAAGACCTATACAAAGAAAAGAAAATGAGATAGATATGTAAAACACCAGCTCAAAGAGTGGGGGGGGGGGGGTCAACCCAACCTGGAAGGACATCACACAGGCTGTAGATAGAATGGAGTGCAGAGCACTCTGCAGGGAAAATCAAATAGGTGGTGTACAAGCCTAGAAAGAAAGCAGAGCACACACAGCAAGTTGCTGAGGATGTGGAAACGAAACAAAGCAAAAGTTTAAAATACTATTTTTTTTTTTTTTACACTATACAAAAGGGATTTTCCAGTTGTATAAAACACAGTGTAACGATAAGTGTCTGATCTTGGGGAGTCCAACTGCTGAGACTGCCCAGTCTGACCTCAGAACGCCCTGGCCCGCACCTTCCAAGACTAACTGGTCTTGGAGTGATGGCCCGCTCCACCAATTATATACTAAGGCGGTAAATCGCTGTGTCCAGTGATTGGCAGAGATCAGTTCATCTTGAAAAGTCCCAGTGGTTGGACTCCCCACAATCAAACACCTGTCTCCTATCCTGTGGATAGGGGACAAGTTCTATGAGTAACTGGAGTACCCCTTTAAAAGAGGTACTCTGGCCCTAAGATATCTTATCCCCTATCCAAAGGATAGGGGATAAGATGTCTGATCGTGGGGTCCCCCGCCATCTCTCGTGCATCACCCACCTGTGTGAGCTGCACGCAGCGCTGGAGGCTCCGACCCCGTGGTCGTGAGGCATCAGATTCAGAGTATCGTGACGTCACAACTCCGCCCCTATGTGAAGTCACGTCCTGCCCCCTCAATGCAAGCCTATGGGAGGGGGTGTGATGACGGAGTATCGTGATGTCATGACTCCGCCCCCTCAATGCAAGCCCATTGGAGGGGGCGTTACGACAGTCATGCTCCCTCCCATAGGCTTGCATTGAGGGGACGTGACTTCACACAGGGGCGGAGTATCGGGATGTAACGACTCCGCCCCCGTGTGAAATCACGTCCCCCTCAATGTCGTCACGCCCCCTCCCATGGGCTTGCATTGAGGGGGCGGAGTCGTGACATCACGATACTCCGGCCCCGTGGTCGTAAAGCTTCAGATTCGGAGCCTCCAGCCCTGCGTGCAGCTCACACAGGCGGGTGCTGCACGAGACATTGCGGGGGTCCCCGCGATCAGACATCCCCTATTATATAATTTATATATACATATGTAATAATTGTGCCACTTCCATTTCAGCTCCTCTCCGCAGCCAGCCACTTCCAGCTGGAAGCCCTGCAACGGCACTGCGAGATCATCTGCTCTCACAACATCGACCAAGACAACTGCGTCAGTATCTACAAATATGCCAAGGTAAGGCTTATTACATCCGACTTCATTACCTCTCTGGACATGTCCGCCACAGTGCGTCCCTCCTCTAAGCCCCTTAAAGGGCCTGTGCGCAGCCCTGACTTTCGGAGCTCTGCTCACAGCGTCCGGAGTTCATTACTCCGAACGCTGTGTGCGGGCTTCTGTGTTCGCGGCCGCCGGGCGTGGCGTCACGCCCGCCCCCTCTACCAAAGTCTATGGGAAGGGGGTGTGACAGCGGTCGCGCCTCCTTCCCATAGACTTTCGTTGAGGGGGCGGTGAGACATCACACCCGGCAGCCGCGAACACGGAAGCCCGCACACAGCGTTCGGAGTAATGAACTTCCGGAGGGCAGCGCACAACCCCTTTAAGATCCTTTACACATCTCCCTTGTGTGTAGGTGTCATGTCTGCCTCGGGGTATTTGAGGTTTGTATTTTTTCTAATGAAGCCCAAACATGAAATCAACCTTTTGATCTTGAAGGGCCACGGCGGAGCCACAAAAGGGGGAGGGGCCAGAATCACACAAAGCCAGTAATATGCCCCCTGTACATAAATGACCCCTTTGTAGGCAGTAATATGCCCATTGATTTAGGTAGTTCCCCTTGTAGGTAGTTTGTCTCCCCCCCCTGTATATAGAACTCCCTGTAGGTAGTTTGCCCCTATATGTAATATCCCCCTGTAGGTAGTTTGGGGAGTTGGAGTCTGTATTTAATTTTTGGATCAGTGGCGGCAATGGGTCGTGGGGGGCGGTCACGGTGCAGGGAATTATCGGCAAGGTAATTGCCGATACCGATAATGTCCAAAATTGCGATTATCGGCCAAACCGATAAGCGGTCAATCCCTACGTCGATGTCTAAAATCTATTCATTTTAAAGGTCTGGTCTGAATTATTCTAGGGTCTAATACTTTTTGGAAGTCTGGTCTGCAGTTTTTAGTTATTTTGGCGTCTTGGCTTAGAATTTAGTTTAGGGGGTGTATTTAGTGACTGATGTTTTGACTCATTTTAGGTGAGGGTCTGTTTTTTTTATGTATTTCGGGGTCCTCACTTATTCTCTGGTCTGGGGTCTTTTTTCTTCTTGTGTGTATTTATTTCAGGGTCTGAGGTCTGTAATTATTCTGGAAACTGTTATGGGTTCTTAGTGTCTTAATGTTATGGACACAGACTTCCTTGGGCAGCAGCTGTAATCTGATCACTCAGTGAAACTGATAATTCATCTTCATCACTGAATAAGGGTGTGATAGGTGCAAGAGTTAGTAGAGGGGAAATAGGACATTTTTGTATAAGGACATATTACAAACATTTTATTAAGCTTATTAAATTAATTACTGGGAAAAAGCTAATGATGTTAATGATTTTTTTTTTCAGATTTACAATGCCCCAGAGCTGGCTCTATACTGCGAGGGCTTCTTTCTACAAAACATGAGGCCGCTGCTGGATCAGGAATCCTTTAAACAACTGATATACGGACGTAACAGCAAAGTGCAAGGGCTGGACCCCCTGACGGACTTGAAAAACACCTTGACCAGTCGCATTAAAGACATGTATATCTCCTGTCGGGTGTGACAGGGACGCGAGGCTTCACTAGGTTATGGCTTGTGTATACATGCCATTGGCTGTCCGGGCATGATGGGAGCTGTAGTTTTGCAACACCTGGAGGCACGCTGGTTGGGGAACACTGGTATACACAGCAGATGAATGCCAACAATACATGGTTACACAGTTATAATGCGCTGATGTACATGAGTGTTGTAGAATACTGGATTGTATGTATATGTAGATAGACCCGGTGCCTAAAACATTGCATCTGTAAACACTAACAATGGCGCGCACCCCCCCTTCCCTACCTTTCCAGAGGTGACATTCATTGGCTTTCCCCTCGATAACTTTGGATGAGCAGGTGGGTTCACTTTTTGGCACACCTTTACTGGCACAGTCATTGGCACCTTAACGGTATGTTCACACAGGTGAATTAACTGCAGAATTTCTGCAGCAGCGTTTGCTACCATTGACTTCAATGGGTCGGAAGAAAAATCTGCAACTCTGCCTCTCTTGCAGATTTTCTGCTGTCCCATTGAAGTCAATGGTAGCAAAATCTGCTGCCGATTTTCTGCAGCAAATACGCTGTGGAAATTCCACAGTTAATTCGCCTGTGTGAACGTAACCCTAACAGAGTGATATCACTTGTGTAACCCAGGCAGGGTATGTATCGTCTCACCTCGGAATTGTATGTATCACATTGTGTAAAATAATAATAATAAAAAATAAAAAATCAATTATTGGTTAACTTTTTTACTATTGCATTAATTTCAACAAGGTCTTTAGAGATGAGCGAATTTACAGTAAAGCTGAACTAATTTATGCAGGAAAAGTCATCAACTGCCGAGCCGAGAAGTTCGTGACGAATCGAATTTACTGTAAGTTCGCTCATCTCTACACTAGCACGTAATAATAAAATTACAAAAAAAACATGAAAACTGCAATTTGTCATTTAAAATTGCCCACTACAATTCGTAGTGAAACGGAATCAGGGTTGGAAACAGTCTGGCTCAAGTAAATGTATCACCATATAACAATAAAAAAATAAAATAAAAAATAAAAAAAAGCATTAAAAAAAAGTTACATTCACAATAAACAAAACCATCTAGATTCTTTTCACTGATTACAGCTACGTGTTTGTTTTCTGATTTGTTTTTATTTTATTTTTGCTCAACACCATTTGAAACGTACAGGGGGTCATTCTAGAGGGAGAGTCTCGCATGTTGTGGATGGTGTCTTATAGACTCGTGTCAACTTTAAAGGGGTACTCCGCTGCTCAGCGTTTGGTACATACTGGTCCGAACGCTGGAGCCGACAACCGGGAGCTAGTGATGTCATAGCCCCGCCCCCTCAATGCAAGTCTATGGGAGGGGGCGTGGCAGCTGCCACGTCCCCTCCCATAGACTTGCATTGAGGGGGTGGGGCGTGACGGCATGAAGGGACAGGGCTCTGAAATCACAAGCTGCCGGCCAGTTTGTTCCAAACGCTGAGCAGCGGAGTACCCCTTTAAATGTATTTCTGTCTGTGATGATAAGGAGGAGACTGCCTGGAAGTGATCTATACAGAACAGGAAGCCTAAACTTAGTTTTAGGCCTAGTGGCCAGATTTTAGGATTAAAATAGATAGTAAAATGGAAACATAGAAAAACATCACCAACAATTCTTTGTACCTGTCATATCACAGAAAATAAATAATGCTTCTATATGTTACTCACTAGGTCATGCAGATTCTTTTTTTTTTCTTTAAAGTATTTATAATGTTTTGCAAGTTAATTAACATACAATACCAACAAGGTAAAAAACAACAGCCTCCAAAATAAATAATGAATACAGGAGAGAGACTTGTGGATGATCCGGCTAGAGCATATACAGGAACACAAGGTAGGAGCAGGTTGATGGACGGTAAGGACAGCGCCGATCTCTAGTAACTATTACTGTACCTCTTTTTTTTTTTATAAACCTGCACGGTTTTATTAGATTAACGTTATATCACGATAATAAAGTGACTTTAGATCTCTCACTGCTGTTTTGAGCCTCATCTATGGTGCACAGCTCAGGGGGCAAGAAAAGCATTGGGCTGTTTGCCAGTACTACACACACAGGCACTTCCTTTACACTACAGCAGTAGGTACACTGGTATTAACACAAGGGACAGCTACTCAGATCTTAAAGGGGTACTCCGCCCCTATACATCTTATCCCCTATCCAAAGCATAGGTGGATAAGATGTCTGATTGCAGGGGTCCCTCAGCTGAACCCTGGCATTCGTTTAGAGCCTCAGGTGCAGCGCCAGAGGCTCGCCACCCCCTCTCCCATAGACTTGCATTGAGGGGCCGTGACATCACAAGCCTCCGCATCGCCAGTCATATGGCACAGAGCGAAGTTCGCTCCAAGTACCAGATATCTGGGGTGCTGCAGCCCAGATTTCGGGGGTCCCCAGCGATCAGACATCTTAACCTCTAACCTATGGATAGGGGATAAGATGTCTAGGGGTAGAATACCCCTTTGAAGGGTGGTGATGGAAGCCTTGAAGCTGCAGAATCCTTTTTTTTTAAGGCACAGTGTGGATCTTACAGGTGAGTAACAAAAACCCCATATTAACATACAAGAAAAAACACCACGTGCGTCATATTTTACGATGGAGTCAATTTAATAGTGAGTACAAAAAATAAGATTCATCAGGACAAATCAATATTTCTAAAATATTCAACATGTACAAAATGAAGCTCCTCAAGGGCAGAGTCCATGGACCGCAAAACTTCAAATATTTGGTTCCTTAAATATAAGACTATGGGAATCTTACAGTGTTTTTTAAATACTTAAAAATACAAAGCTATTCACACTAGTCTGTTTGAATAACATTCTCCAGAGCTGTACTCACTATTCTGCTGGTGAGGTCACTGTGTACATACACGATATAATCAGGATCAGTACAGGATAAGTAATGTATGTATGTATGTACATAGTGACCTCACCAGCAGAATAGTGAGTACAGCTCTGGAGTATAATACAGGATATAACTCAGGATCAGTACAGGATAAGTAATGTAATGTATATACACAGTGACCTCACCAGCAGAATAGTGAGTACAGCTCTGGAGTATAATACAGGATATAACTCAGGATCAGTACAGGATAAGTAATGTAATGTATGTACACAGTGACCTCACCAGCAGAATAGTGAGTACAGCTCTGGAGTATAATACAGGATATAACTCAGGATCAGTACAGGATAAGTATACTCCAGAGCTGTACTCACTATTCTGCTGGTGAGGTCACTGTGTACATACATTACATTACTTATCCTGTACTGATCCTGAGTTATATCCTGTATTATACTCCAGAGCTGTACTCACTATTCTGCTGGTGAGGTCACTGTATATATACATTACATTACTTATCCTGTACTGATCCTGAGTTATATCCTGTATTATACTCCAGAGCTGTACTCACTATTCTGCTGGTGAGGTCACTGTGTACATACATTACATTAATACAGGATATAACTCAGGATCAGTACAGGATAAGTAATGTAATGTATGTACACAGTGACCTCACCAGCAGAGTAGTGAGTACAGCTCTGGGGTATAATACAGGATATAACTCAGGATCAGTACAGGATAAGTATACTCCAGAGCTGTACTCACTATTCTGCTGGTGGGGTCACTTGTGTACATAGGATCACTACAGGATAAGTAATGTAATGTATGTACACAGTGACCTCACCAGCAGAATAGTGAGTGCAGCTCTGGAGGATAATACAGGATATAACTCAGGATCAGTACAGGATAAGTAATGTATGTACACAGTGACCTCACCAGCAGAATAGTGAGTGCAGCTCTGGAGTATAATACAGGATATAACTCAGGATCAGTACAGGATAAGTAATGTAATGTATGTACACAGTGACCTCACCAGCAGAATAGTGAGTACAGCTCTGGAGTATAACTAAGTATTACTAAGTAATGAACAGTAAGTATTAACTTTTTGTGTAGAGTCTTTATATGTAAACTTTAAATTTTTATGCTTCTGCCTGTATTATTTTATTACACGTTGCAGATTTACACATCATCCTTATTCACATTCTTTAAGGATAATGCCTAAGTCTTCATCATAACAAGTAGATGACAATGCTGTAAGCACAGAGTTTCCCAACCGAGATGCCTCCAGCTGTTGCACAACTACAACTCCCAGCATGCCCGGACAGCCGAAGGCTGTCCGGGCATGCTGGGAGTTGTAGTTTTGCAACAGCTGGAGGCACCCTGGTTGGGAAACACTGCTCTAGTAATACATAAAACCAATCCATGTGTCCGTATTAGACTGTTTCACGGCTCTGTGCGTCATATTAAGACCCCTTTTACACATTGCACATACACACATCATATATACACACTGCTGGGGCGTTGCAGTATTACACTTACATTATACCGTACAGCAGATAAGACGCTCCATACGGTCTAGGGAGCTGCACAGTTCACAGCATCAGGATTTCATTTCCCAAATTTCTGCTTCCTGTCTTTATTTTTCTTTAGTTTCTTTTTAAGTCTTCCTTTCTCCGGTTGCTCCATTTTGCGTTTCTTGTCACTAAAAAGAAATACCGGTAGACTGCCGTCAAACAAACAAAACGATAAAGTGGATACCCCAAAAGTGTCAACCGCACTAAAGGGGTACTCCGTTACCAGACATCTTATCCCCTATCCTATAGATAGGGAATAAGATGTCTGATTGCGGAAGTCCGGCCGTGATCTCCGTGCAGACACCCAGTGTTCTGAACATTATGCTCAGAATGCTGGGTACGGGCGCCCGTGGTCATGACATCACGCCACGCCCCGCCCCCTCCATACATGGCTATGGTAGGGGGGCGGGATGTCACGTGGGGGTGTGAGATCCCAACCACAGCTGCCAGAATCCAGCATCTTGAACATAATGTTCAGAACGCCGGGTGTCTGCACGGAGAACGCTGGGGTCCCAGCACCAGGACCCCCGCGATCAGACATATCCTTTATACTTTGGATAGGGGTTAAAAGGGGTACTCCGGTGGAAACTTTTTTTATTTATTTTTTTTAAATAAACTGGTGCCAGAAAGTTAAACAGATTTGTAAATTACTTCTATTTAAAAAGCTTTACCCTTCCAGTACTTTTAGGCAGCTGTATGCGACAGAGGAAATTCTTTTCTTTTTGAATTTTTTTTTTTGTCAGTCCACTGTGCTCTCTGCCGACACCGTATCAGGAACTTTCCAGAGCAGCATAGGTTTGCTATGGGGATTTTTTTCCCCTGCTCCAGACAGTTCCTGACACGGACAGGGGTGTCAGCAGAGAGTAAAGATGAGCAAATTTACAGTAAATTCGATTCGTCACAAACTTCTCGGCTCGGCAGTTGATGACTTTTCCTGCATAAATTAGTTCAGCCTTCAGGTGCTCCGATGGGCTGGAAAAGGTGGATACAGTCCTAGGAGAGTCTTTCCTAGGAATGTATCCACCTTTTCCAGCCCACCGGAGCACCTGAAAGCTGAACTAATTTATGCAGGATAAGTCATCAACTGCCGAGCCGAGAAGTTCGTGACGAATCAAATTTACTGTAAGTTCGCTCATCTCTAGCAGAGAGCACTGTGGACAAGACAAAAAAGAAAATAATTTCCTCTGTACCATACAGCTGCTCAAAAGTACTGGAAGGGTAAAGATTTTTTAATAGAAGTCATTTACAAATCTGTTTACATTTTTCCCCCGGAGTACCCCTTTAAAACGCTTGGCAACGGAGTACCACTTTAACGGCTATATACACAATATCTAGTGAGCTACTTCTAATGGAGACTGTAAGCAGGCTGAATTATCTCTCTCTCTATATCCATATACACACATACAATTTTTTTAAATATTATATATAATATTTATCCAGAAAAGAAGGTTGCAGCAGCACTCGGTCAAAAAATGGAGGCTCTTAGCGCACTTTTTTGATCCAGCATGTCACCCAGTCAGATGCCATATGCCCAGCAGAGGTGAGTGAAATGAGTGTTAGGGTCCCATCCAAAATGAGGCCACCTCCGCGTGGTGGATGGGGGACACGTTTTCATCAGAAAGTGCACTAAGAGCCTCCATTTTTTTTGTACACTTTGTATTTGCCACAGCAGCGTGCACCCGTGTATTAGGTAGTTGTGCTGGCTATTTTTCTTTTTGTTTAAATATATATATATTTAAAGCTTTATTGTCTCTATGTAACATGTCAAAAGTTCTGATTGGAGTCTCAGTGCGGAGACCCCCACAATGACAGCTGCACTCCCCAGCTCAGTGTTCGATTAGACTTTTTGCAGTAGACCAGCGATTCACAACCAGGGTGCCTCCATTGGTTGCAAAACTACAACTCCCAGCATGCCCGGACAGCCGAAGTCTGTCCGGGCATGTTGGGAATTGTAGTTTTGCAACAGCTGGAGGCACCCTGGTTGTGAAGCACTGTGGTCTCCTGGAGAGGCGAGTCGGAGAGTGAAGTGCACAGCTGCATGTTTCTCCCAGTTATATCTAGCGATCGGTGGGGGGTCTCAGCACTGAGACCCTGACTGATTTAAGACTTTTGACATGTCTGTCTAATGTGTTTAAAGTGTTTCTGTCACTTGAAATAAGCAAAACTATTTTTAAGTATAAAGGGGATTGCAGGGCGTTCCAACTGCTGGGACACCAATCCCCTGCAATCTTCTATATGGGGCCCCAATACTTACCCGTACTCAGAGTGCTCTAACCCCCACTACAGCCCACTCAGCCAATCACAGGTAACTAAGTGTGAACTTGTCTAAAACCAGAGACGCACCTCTTCACGCTGACAACAGACGCATTCTGACCGGTCTTCTTCAGGACTTCATTCCACTCCTCATCATCTCCTCGGATGACGTATCTGATGAGGAAGACAATAGTTTTACTTGCTACCCGAGGGTTAAAGGGGTTCTCCACTGCTTTAACCTTCTTTGGCCAGTTTGTTAGTACTGTGGCTATATGTCATTAACGCTTTCTTTCCTGTTGCTAACGCTACTATATGTTTTTTTTTTTTACCTTTTTGTACAGACCCAGAAGCTGGTTAATTCCTTAGTTTGCTGCCTTGCCTCGACCACTTTTTTTTTCTTTCTCCCGCCGCCATCGATAAGTCACCCTGCAGGGTGTTGTGTGGGAGGCCAGCCTGCTCCTCGCTCTTTTTGTGCCCGCCTCCCGCGCTAATGAATATTCTGCCGTCATAAGCGCGCACCTCCTTACTTTCAGCTTCTTCTAAGCTGAATGCTGATTGGGCCGCTTGCGGCGAATTGGCTCGGGTGATTAGCGCATGCGCAGTTCGTCCTCGATCGTGAGGGTCATCTGCGCATGTGCCATTGTGAGGTCAGCCTCGGGACTGACGCGCGGGGGATTGTGAACACTAACCTAGGTTATCACCGGAGCCGATGCGCCGCAAGCAGCCCAATCAGCATTCAGCTTAGAAGAAGCTGAAAGTAAGGAGGTGCGCGCTTATGACGGCAGAATATTCATTAGCGCGGGAGGCGGGCACGAACAGAGCGAGGGGCAGGCCGGCCTCCCACACAACACCCTGCAGGGTGACGTATCGATGGCAAGATGGCGGCGGGAGAAAAAAAAGTGGTCGAGGTAAGCCAGCAAACTAAGGAATTAACCAGCTTCCGGGTCTGTTCACAAAAGTAAAAAAAAAAAAAAAAAAAACACATATAGTAGCGTTAGCAACAGGACAGAAAGCGTTAATGACATATAGCCACAGTCCTAACTGGCCAAAAAAGGTTAAAGCAGTAGAGAACCCCTTTAAATAAACTAAAGCCAGCCATACCCATAAGACTGATGTGGGGGACAAACACTTGTTAGGCCAAGTGTTGTAGTGATAAAGGGGAAAGGGGTACTCCCCAGGAAAACGTTTGTTTATTTTATTTTTTCTAAATCAACTGGTGCCAGAAAGTTAAACAGATTTGTAAATTACCTCTGTTAAAAAAATCTTAATCCTTCCAGTACTTTTTAGGGGCTGTATACTACAGAGAAATCCAAAAAAGAAATGCGTTTCCTCTGATGTCACGACCACAGTTCTCTCTGCTGATCTCTGCTGTCCATTTCAGGAACTGTCCAAAACAGGAGAAAATCCCCATAGCAAACATTGCTGTTCATTTTAGGAACTGTCCAGAGCAGCATGAGGTCAGCAGAGAGCACTGTGGTCATGACATCAGAGGCAATGCATTTATTTTTTTGATTTCTCTTTAGTATACAGCCCCTAATAAGTACTGGAAGGATTAAGATTTTTTAATAGAAGTGATTTACAAATCTGTTTAACTTTCTGGCACCAGTTGGTTTAAAAAAAAAAAAAAAAAAAATTCCACGGGACTACCCCTTTAACCCTTCCTGTACTTATCAGCTGCGGTATACTACAGAGGAAGTTCTTTTCTTTTTGAATTTCCTTTCTGCCTGACCACAGTGCTCTCTGCTGACACCTCTGTCCATTTTAGGGACTGTCCAGAGCAGGATAGGTTTGCAATGGGGATTTGCTTCTACTCTGGACAGTTCCTAAAATGGACAGAGGTGTCAGCAGAGAGCACTGTGGTCAGGCAGAAAGGAAATTCAAAAAGAAAAGAACTTCCTGTGGAACATATAGAAGCTGATAAGTACTGGAAGGATTAAGAGTATTTAATAGAAGTAATTTACAAATCTGTTTAGCTTTCTGGCACCAGTTGATTTAAAAAAAGAAATGTTTTCCAGGGGAGTACCATTTTAAAAATTGAGAACACTGGTTAAGCCACTGCCTGACTACTATAAGGACGATTTATCTCCATAAGAACATAAGGATCAGGCAATTGAAATTTAATATGCCTGATCATTCTCAACATTAACTGTAGGAGAAAAATCAGGACCCCCCCCCCAATACACTTGGTACAATCCTTGGGTTCGATTACCTCATGTCTAATGTGTACGGCCAGCTTTAATGTTCTGTAACCCCAGCCAACATCCCAATACCAGTCCAGAATACTCACTGGGACAGATTAATTCCTTTTAGATTCTGCACTTCCTCCTGGTGTTTCTGCTGGAACTCCTTCGCTGCCTCTTCCTAGAGTGGACAAAGAAAACATAAGCGCATATAAGACTCTGTTTATAATGGAATCCAGGGATGTCTGGTGTCATGTGACTGCAGAGGTGGCTCTAGACTCTGTGAAGCCTAAGGCGAACATGAGGCCCTCACTGACACTCAGGTAAGATATGCCCCCTGTTAGGAAGAAATCCCCCAGTAGTTAGGTAGGGAGTCCCCCCTATTAGGCCACCCCCTTCCCATTAGGTAGGTAGGGAACATCCCCCTATTAGGTAGAAGCCCCCAGAAGATAAGTAGGTAAAAAATCCACCCATTAGGTTGAGGCCCCTAGTATGTATGGAACCATCCCCTTTTAGGAAGATGCCCCCAGTAGTTAGGTATTTAGGTTCCTAGAGAACCTCCTATTAGGTGGGGAATCCCCCCTATTAGGTAATGGGCCACCAGTAGATAGGTATTTAGGTTGCTAGGGAACCTCCTATTAGGTAGTTTCCCCCAATAAGTCCCCTACAAAAGAAAATAATAATAGTCCCGGTAACCCCCCCTCCGCTCCCACACTGAGGCATCTTCACCCTACGATCTGTCAGTGGGGCAGAACATTCTCCTGCAAGCCAGAGTGGTGCAGGACCTGATGTGCAAATGAATGATGGCAGGTCCTGCACCACTCCAGATAACAGAGCGAACAATGAAGAGGCCTTAGCGCGAGAGCAGAGAAAAAGGGAGAGTTTTTTTTTTTTTTTTTTAATGGTCTGTAGGTATCAGGAACATTTGCGCGCGTACATGTCCATTTTTGGGGCTGATAACGGTACAAGTATCGGTACATCCCTAATGGAATCCATGATGCATTGCCAAATCCAATGTATGACAGACTCCATTGACTTACAACAGGGACAATCGCCGTTTTGGCAGGAAAAGATTACTAAACTTCCCGTAAAATCTGGGCAGAGCCACAGAAGTGGGTATGAACAGAACCTAATACTATGGCTACGTTACTTAGGCTTCCACGTGACCCTGAGGAACTCACCAAATCTTCATTCAGAGATTTTAGGGTGGGCTCCATGACAACCTCCTTAGTGGCCACCATCTCTTCCTCCACCGCCTTCTCCTGGATCCTAGTGAATGACTAAGAGGGGAAATAAGAAAAGTTATGTAACAATAAGAAGAAAACTAAAGGTCTATCCTTAGAGCAGTGTTCACCAACCAATGTGCCTCCAGCTGTTGCAAAACTCCCAGCATGCCTGGACAACCATTGGCTGCGCCCATGTATGCTGGGAGTTGTAGTTTGATGTAGGCACCCTGTTGGGAAACACTGCTCTAGAGCATGTCATATTTTTTTTTTTAAAGTGACAGTGACCATTTTAACCCGATCATTGTGATCGCTTAAAGGGGTACTCCACCCCTAGACATCTTATCCCCACTATCCAAAGGATAGGGGATAAGATGTCTGATTGCAGGGGTCCCACGGCTGGGGACCCCCCGTGACCTTCGCTCCGTGCCGGATGACTGGCGATGCGGGGCGGAGGCGTGTGACGTCACGGCCACGCCCCCTCAATGCAAGTCTATGAGGGGGCATGACGGACGTCATGAGCAGGGTGTGGCTGTGACATCACGAGTCTCCAGCGCAGCAGCAGGGAGATCGCGGGGGTCCCCAGCGATCAGACATCTAGGGGAGGAGTACCCCTTTAACCCTGCGACGTACATTGACATCACTGCACGCTAGCTACCAGGGCACAGTCATGTACTTGTATATTGAGCGTCCTCTAGGGGTTAAAAAAGTATGAAATGCTTTAATTGTACTTAATCATAAAACACATGTGACTAGAATATCTTCTAAAAAAAACAAAAAAAAAAAACACTGAAGCAGCAAAAATAATGAGATAAACAAAGAGTCTGGAATTGATGTTAGGAATCATGGCTTCACCTTTTAACAACATTACCTGGACTACTTTCCGTATGATACGGTTAAAAAGACCCATGAGCTGACTACCGGGGAGCTCTATCTCCTTCTCCAGCTGATCCACCGTCTTGTGCTGCAGCCCAATGCCAAGAAGCAAAGCCTGGAAAACGAATAAGAAATCAGAACCGCACGATCGTAATAGATTTAAAAGGCACCTTAAAGGGGCACTCTAATTTATCCTAAAGATAGGGGATAAGATGTCTGATCGTGAGGGACCCCGCGTTTTATTTAGAATGCTGGGTGCGGGCGGTGGGGGTTGTGACATCATGGCCACGCCAATTGTGAAGTCATGCCACGCCCCCTCAATGCAAGTGTATGGGAGGGACAGTCGCCACGCCCCCTCCCATAGACTTGCATTGAGGGGGCGTGATGTGACAGCACAAGGGGCGTGGCCATGACGTCAAGACCCCCGCCATCCGCTCCAAGCGTTCGGAACAAAACGTTCTGAACACTGGGGCAGCAGAGCAAGCCTTTAAAGGGGTCAACAAGCTTATTCTTTGTCTATATCAGTGTTTCCCAACCAGGGTGCCTCCAGCTGTTTCAAAACTACAACTCCTACCATGCCCCGACAGCCTTCCGGTCCGGCTTTCCCGCACAGTAAACAGGCACGTGTGAACATACCCTAAAGTCTCCCTCCCCCTCCCCACGACCATCAGTTTTATACAGAACAAGATGATAATATTGTGCATGAGCTGAAACAGGTTTGCTGGAAACCAACATGGCTGCTTTGTGCCTAGTGAAGCATTTCCTTTGCTATACTACATGCAGGCCTTGTGCTAGGGTAACCACCCACCCTAGGCGAAAGCTCAATTTGCCACCACTTCATCCCCGCCCCACCTTACTATTAGGGTGACACTATAACAAACCTCCTCCTCATGTAATCACCTTACTACTGGGGAGACACACTGTAACAAATCCCCTCCTCATGTAATCACTTTACTACTGGGGTGACACACTGTAACAAACCTCCTCCTCATGTAATCACCTTACTACTGGGGAGACACACTGTAACAAATCCCCTCCTCATGTAATCACTTTACTACTGGGGTGACACACTGTAACAAACCTCCTCCTCATGTAATCACCTTACTACTGGGGAGACACACTGTAACAAATCCCCTCCTCATGTAATCACTTTACTACTGGGGTGACACACTGTAACAAACCTCCTCCTCATGTAATCACCTTAGTACTGGGGTGACACACTGTAACAAACCTCCTCCTCGTTTAGTCTCCTTACTACTGGGGTGACACTGTAACAAACCTCCTCCTCATGTAATTACATTACTACTGGGGTGACACACTGTAACAAACCTCCTCCTCATGTAATCTCCTTACTACTGGGGTGACACACTGTAACAATCCCCCTCCTCATGTAATCTCCTTACTACTGGGGTGACACAGTGTAACAAACCTCCTCCTCATGTAATCTCCTTACTACTGGGGTGACACACTGTAACAAACCCCCTCCTTATGTAATCTCCTTACTACTGGGGTGACACACTGTAACAAACCTCCTCCTCATGTAATCTCCTTACTACTGGGGTGACACACTGTAACAAACCTCCTCCTCATGTAGTTACCTTACTACTGGGGTGACACACTGTAACAAACCTCCTCCTCATGTAATTACCTTACTACTGGGGTGACACACTGTAACAAACCTCCCCCTCATGTAATTACCTTACTACTGGGGTGACACACTGTAACAAACCTCCTTATTTATGTGGTAACACCCCCCCTCCCTGTGACGGTGGTGCTGACAGGGCTTCAGATACTGGATGGCTTCTAACTTTCTTGCAGCAGGCAGAGCGGCGCCCCCATCACGGGGCGCTCTAGGCGGCTGCCTATTTTGCTTATAGGCAGGCCCGGCCCTCACTACAATGAAATAAGACGCGCTGGTGACTTACAGACTGAGCGGCGGACAGGTTCAGGCCTCCAAATTTTTGCAAGAAGAACATTTTTGAAACGGAAGGGATGAGATCCATGATGAGGTGATAATCCACCATGTTCTGCGAGTACATCTCTAAGCGCTTCAGGTCGTAAGGGGTAAAGGAGGCCTCTAGCTCCGAGCGTGTAAGAACTGCAAGGGGGGGGGGAAGCAGAAGACGGTGGGAGTCACTGGACGGACATTGGGGGAGATTTATCAAAACCTGTCACGAGGAAAACTTGTTCAGTTGCCCATAGCAACCAATCAGATCGCTACTTTCACTTTTGAAAAGGCCTCTGCAAAATGAAAGAAGCCATCTGATTGGTTGCTATGGGCAACTTTTTGATAAGTCTCCCCCATGGTAGCTCTGAGATGGTTGTCACTATAGTCCAGTGTTTCCCAACCAGGGTGCCTCCAGCTGTAGCAAAACTACAACTCCCAGCATGCCCGGACAGCCGTTGGCTGTCCGGGCATGCTGGGAGTTGTAGTTTTGCAACAGCTGGAGGCACCCTGGTTGGGAAACACTGGACTATAGTCTGTTATGGACGCATCAACACATAGGAAAAGTTGCTGCGTTGCCCATAGCAACCAATCAGATCGCTTCTTTCACTTTTGAAAAGGCCTCTGCAAAATGAAAGAAGCCATCTGATTGGTTGCTATGGGCAACTCAGCAACTTTTCCTCGGGACAGGTTTATTTCCCCCATTGTGAAGACTTAAAGGGGCTGCGACCGCAGAGATACTTACAACCTTCAGATTCCTTCTTGACGTTTTTATTCTGTAGGATATTCAGTGCCACGGAGGGGGAGAAATTACTGAACTGATAAGAAAGGAGAGACAGGAAACGTCTCCTAAAATCTGTAAAAAAAAATAAAAATAAAAGAAGATACAGAATGTCAGGGTCAGGCTGGGCAATGTGGTTTGGACTTAAAGGGGTACTCCGCCACTGGGAACCCCCACAATATAGCACGCAGCACCCACCTGTATCTGCTTCCGGCAGTCACGACTGCGCCCCTGTGTGACGTCACGCCCCGCCTCCTCAATGCAAGTCTATGGGAGGGGGCGTGACGCCCCCTCCCATAGACTTGCATTGAGGAGGCGGGGCGTGACGTCACACAGGGGCGGAGTCGTGACGTCACGATCTTCTGTTCCCGTGGTCGGGAGCCAGAACCTCCAGCGCTACCGGAAGCAGATACAGGTGGGTGCTGCTTGCTATATTGCAGGGGGTCCCCAGCAGCGGGACCCCCGCGATCAGACATCTTATCCCCTATCCTTTGCATAGGGGATAAGATGTCTAGGGGTGGAGTACCTCTTTACAGGGGTACTCCATTGCCCCAGCGACCGGAACATTTTGATCCGAACCCTGGGTGCGGTAAGTCATGATGTCACGGCCACGCCCCTTGTAATGTCACTAACCCCGAAACCCAGCATTCGGAACAAAATGTTCCGGATGCTGGGACAGTGGAGTACCCCTTTAAAAGAATGTCTCTGCCTACTTGCTAGAAGGGTCTATTAACAAAAAGCGAGTGTGACCCCCCCCCCCCCCCCTCGCCCAGCTGTAATTTCCAAAGGCAGTATTTTCCAAACCGTGTGTCTCCAGCCAAAGGCTGTATAGGCATGCTGGGAGTTGTAGCTTTGCAACAGCTGGAGACACACTGTTTGGAAAACGCTGCTGTAAGCAAATGTAGCAGTAAGTGTTCAGTTTCCCTGCAGCGCCACCACAGGTAAAAATTAAGAATGACATAAGCATTACACAGTTCCCATAATGCAGGACAGGACAGGTCCTCCACTTACTATATAATATTCCTGTATCACAACAACCCAGCACTTTCTAAAATCGGAATGAAATCCTCATCACCTTTCCAAAACGCAGTCAGCCATTGCTCTTGCCCGGACTCCTCTTCCTCCTGTAGGCACTTCAGCATAATGCAGGAGTGCTCCCCCGTGAGGTCGTTCTGAGTTAAGACATGGAAAAAGGTAAATCAAGGATCATCTTCATAACAACCTGATGACTGATCACTAGGGGCCTGTAAACTTTATTATATACGCCAGTGTTTTCCAAACAGGGCGCCTCCAGCTGTTGCCAAAACACAACTTCCAGCATTCCTGTATGCTGGGAGTAGTAGTTTCACAACAGCTGGAGGCACACTATATGGAAAGCACTGCTATACTGGGTTGCAGGATAACTTAGATTAAAAAGTCCATGTTAGGCTGTAACCACAAAGACAAAATATTTGTAGCAAATCCACAATAAAAATCTGCAACTCGTGCAGTAGATTTACCAGCGGATTCCGCAATGGAAAAGGTAAAGATGACATCGAGCAGCGGAACAGAGTCTGAAAACCCATTAACCTGTGTTACGTTACAGTCTGAAGTATATTGAGCTGCAAACAAAATCCCACCAAGGACAATATCTGCAAAGAGTTTGTATGTTCACCCTGTGTTTGTGTGGGTTTCCTCAGGGGTACCCTGGTTTTCTCCCACACTCCAAAAACACTGATAGGTGAATTTAGATTGTGAGCCCCAATGGGGGGGAGGGGATGGGGGGGACACAGACCAATTTGAGTGTACAGCACAATGGATTATAATTATTATTGTTTATATTTTTTTATTATTATTACTATTTATTATTAGTAGTATCATTTTAATTATTTATCATAATGATCCCTTATTTATAATAATATCACTTTTCTATATTATAAATAATTATTGTTATTTATGATGATAATTATAGAAAAGTGATATTATAAAAAATAAGCGATAATTTTAACAATTAAAACGATTAATCATAATTATAATACTACTAATAATAAAATATAATAATAATGTATTATTATTTTTATATTTTATCATCACCACTAGAGATGAGCGAACTTACAGTAAATTCGATTCGTCACGAACTTCTCGGCTCGGCAGTTCATGACTTTTCCTGCGTAAATTAGTTCAGCCTTCAGGTGCTCCGGTGGGCTGGAAAAGGTGGATACATTCCTAGGAAAGAGTCTCCTAGGACAGTATCCACCTTTTCCAGCCCTCCGGAGCACCTGAAAGCTGAACTAATTCATGCAGGAAAAGTAATCAACTGCCGAGCCGAGAAGTTCGTGACAAATCGAATCTACTGTAAGTTCGCTCATCTCTAATCACCACCACCACCACCACCACCACCAGATATACCACTTTAGCGATCACCTGGGCTCAGTCCCCACCTCTCCTGTTCCTGCAGTGCCTGGTCCCTGTTGAATAGCGCCTCTTGATTCTGCCTCTGAATGCAGGAAATGCCCTCTCAGCCAATCACTGGACACCGTTGTGACCTGTCTCCAACACCGATTGGCTGAGCGGGCAATTCCCGGAAGACCAGGAAGTGCTGAGCAGCAGTGACCAGGGACCAATGGAACAGCAGCAGCAGGGTGGGAAATCAGGCAGGAGAGTATCCCTTACTTTTTCTTTTAAAGCCAACCTGAGCCACCAATAACCACAAGTATGGAAAGAACAACTTACCGGTGTCTGTCGTAGGTACACAGGAACAAACCCAGCTCGCTTCCAGAACCTGCCACGAGAAAGGATTTAGTACCCCAATGCTCATGAGTGGATCACAGATAATAGGATCTATAGATTAGGGGTACTCACTTTAACAGTTTGGGAGTCAACCCATAGGATACCCCAAGATAATCCAGCTTCTCAGCAGGTCTCTCGCTTAGCCGGAGCAGTAGAGGCGGCAGGTTCTTCCGGGGGTTCACAAATTCTTCTAGAAGGCTGACCGCCTGACATGAGGAGGAAGGTTAATACAGTCTCCACTAGAATATGACTGGTTATACACAAATAAAAGGATTGTCACCTCGCTGCTTATGGAGGAGATCTCTTGAGGTTTGTTCACATTTTCTTCCAGGCAAGGAAACTGTCCCTCATAATACATCTGTAGCAACTTCAAGGCTCGGCTCCCGTAACCCATCTGCGGGCAAATGTACTCAAAGTTATACAGGATATTAAATTATAGGATCCGTAAAAAAGTATATAATAAATCCATAGTAATCTTTAAAAAAAAAAAAAAAAAAAAAAATTATATTATATTATATTATATATATGTGTGTGTAGAATTTTGAACTTACAGTAAATTCTCTTTCTCGGAGCTTCTATTGGGGGGACACAGGACCATGGGTATATGCTGCTTGCCACTAGGAGGCTGACACTAGGCAAAAAACAAAAGAAGGCTGGCTCGTCCCGGCAGGATATACCCGCCTCCTGGCTCTCAGCATCTCAGTTTTGGTCCCTAAGTAGAAGGAGAGCCAACCCCGAAAAACAAACAGTGGAACACAAAACCCAGAGAAGGGAAAACCGACCAAAAAGGGAGACACCCCCGCCCCGGAAAGGCAGAAACCAGCTGGGCGCAAACAAAAACAATGGGTGGGTGCTGTGTCCCCCAATAGAAGCTCCGAATAAGAGAATTTACGGTAAGTTCAAAATTCTACTTTTCTCGAGCGCTTCATTGGGGGACACAGGACCATGGGACGTCCTAAAGCAGTCCCTGGGGAGGGCAAACCAACCCCAACGGAGAATGATCAGGCGGAATCTCAAACCGATGCCTGCAAAACCTTGCAGCCCAGGCCTGCGTCGGAGGACGCAAAAGTATGAACCCTGTAAAACTTGGTAAAGGTATGCAGGGATGACCAGGTCGCAGCCTTGCACACCTGCAGGGCCGAGGCCCCGTGACAGACCGCCCAGGAGGCCCCCACCGCTCTGGTCGAGTGAGCCGTCACGCGGAAAGGAGGCACCTGACCCTTGCAGCGGTACGCCTCTGAAATGGCAGAACGGATCCACCGGGAGATCGTGGACTTCGAGGCCGGGAGCCCCTTGCGCCTCCCATCGGGGAGCACAAACAGGGAGTCACTACGCCGAAAGGAAGAGGTGACCGACAAATAGATCCGCACAGCCCGGACCAAGTCCAGCTTGTGAAGGCGGCGCTCTCTCTGATGGGAGGGAGACTGACAAAAGGAGGGCAACACGATGTCCTCGTTCAGGTGGAAGGCAGACACCACCTTAGGCTGGAAAGAGGGCACAGGCCGAAGAACCACCTTGTCCTGGTGAAGAACCAGAAAGGGGGAACGGCAGGAGAGGGCGGCTAGTTCCGAAACACGGCGCAGAGAAGTGACTGTGACCAGAAAGGCCACCTTCCAGGAGAGAAAACGGAGAGAAACCTGAGCCAGAGGCGCCTTGATGAGCAGGTCGTCCAGGTACGGTAGAACCGAGATGCCCCGAGAGTGGAGATGAGCTACCACTGCTGCCAACGTCTTGCTAAAGACACAGGGCGCAGTAGCCAGCCCGAAAGGTAGGGCGACAAATTGGAAATGACCCTCGGGGACAGCGATGTGGTGGTGGGCCGGGAAGATAGGAATGTGTAGGCAAGCATCCCGGATGTCGACGGAGGAGAGGAACTCCCCTTGATCCATAGACGCCACAACCGACCTCAGAGACTCCATACGAAAATGCCTGTGGCGCACATGTCGGTTCAGGAGATTGAGGTCGAGGATCGGACTAACCGAGCCGTCCTTCTTGGGGACCACAAAGAGGTTCGAGTAGAACCCCGAGAAGCGGTCCTGAGGAGGGACCGGAACAATCACACCCTGGGAAAGAAGATTGCGGAGGGCCACCTGAAAAGCTACAGCCAGAGCTGGCGACCGAGGAGGGCGGGACCAGAAAAAACGATCCCGGGGCATAGAAGCGAACTCTATGCGATAACCCTGGGAAACCACCTCCCAGACCCAGGAATCCTAGACATGAGCTGAGCTAGCCAAACGTCCGAAAAGAGGGACAGGCGACCTCCCACCCGAGGAAAAGACTCGGATGGGGGCGCACCCTCATGCCGTTGAGGGCTTGAGAGTCCCCGACTTGGGAGGGGGGCGGTGAGAACGAGGGCCCGACTTCCAAGAGGGCCGAGACTTGAAGGACGGAGCCCTCTTGTCCTGAGGGGCCTGGGGCCTATCCGTGCTGCGGCCTGAGAAACGGGAAGGGCGAAAGGAAGGAGTTCCCCGCCACGGACCTGAACAGCACGGCCGATTTTTGGGGCAAGAGAGAACTTTTCCCCCCCGTGGCCTCCGAGATGATCTCGTCAAGGAGCTTACCGAACAATCGAGAACCCTGAAACAGGAGTTCAGTGAGAGAGCGCTTAGAGGTCACATTGGCATTCCAAACCTTAAGCCACATGGAGCGCCTGTGGGCCACCAAGTTGCCCGAGGCCAAGGCCGTGCAGCGTGCCGACTCCAAGGAAGCCCAACAGAGGTATTCACCAGTGTGGGCGACTTGCTGTGCCAAAGCCGCCATATCGCTGGAGGAAGTCCCCGCCAAGATGCCTTGGAGTAGCTCGCCTGCCCAAATCACCAGGGCTTTGGACACCCAGGTGGAGGCAAAAGCCGGGGACAAAACCGAGCCCGCCGCCTCAAAGGCGAATTTTGCTAGGTTCTCTATACGTTTGTCCGAAGGGTCCTTAAAGGAGGCCGCATCAGCTAGCGGCAAGGTAGTCGACTTAGACAGCCTAGAGACAGGGGATCCACTGTAGGAGAGGACCACTTAGATACAAGCTCCTGCGGAAAGGGAAAAAGAGCTTGAAGCTTCTTAGACCCAGAAAAGCGCCGCTCCGGATGTTTCCAGGCCGCCTCCAACAGTTCTTCGAATTCCAATACTTACCACAAGGGACCTCAATACTCACCCTGAGGGACCTCCGTACCCAGACGTCTTCGACCAGCTGGTGCCACCTGCCTTTAGCCGCCATGGCGAACAGGGGCAAATGGGGGACCCGGACCCTAGGTACACCACCAGGCGCTGGCTGCTGGCGAGGAGGGGTTAACGGCCCATCCACAATGCACCGTGCCCCTAGCTCGCATGTGGGGGATCAGGCAGTGTCATACTCCTGTTGCCCCACGCTAGATAAAACAAAAAAAGGGAGAGAAAGTCTAAACTGAACCTGATACTAGGAAAAAAACAAACAAAAGAAAGAGCAGGTCTGGAGAGCTCCAGTGCGGTGTCTAGCCTCCTCCGATACTAAGCTAAAACTGAGGTCAGAGCCAGGAGGCCGGTATATCCTGCCAGGACGAGCCAGCCTTCTTTTGTTTTTTGCCTAGTGTCAGCCTCCTAGTGGCAAGTAGCATATACCCATGGTCCTGTGTCCCCCCAATGAAGCGCCTGAGAAACATATATATATATCCCTAATTTAATTAATAAAAAAAAAAAAAAAAATCATAATATATTACTACTAATATATGAGAGAGAGAGAGAGAGAGAGAGAGAGAGAGAGAGATATGAGAGAGAGAGAGAGATATGAGAGAGAGAGAGAGAGAGAGAGAGAGAGATATGAGAGAGAGAGATATGAGAGAGAGAGATATGAGAGAGAGAGATATGAGAGAGAGAGAGAGAGAGAGATAGATATGAGAGAGATAGATATGAGAGAGATAGATATGAGAGAGAGATAGATATGAGAGAGAGAGAGATAGCGAGAGAGAGAGATAGATATGAGAGAGAGATAGAGAGAGAGATAGATAGATATGAGAGAGATAGATAGATATGAGAGAGAGAGATAGATATGAGAGAGAGAGAGAGAGAGAGATATGAGAGAGAGATAGATAGATAGATATGAGAGAGAGAGAGATAGATATGAGAGAGAGAGAGATAGATATGAGAGAGAGATAGAGAGAGAGAGATATGAGAGAGAGATAGAGAGAGAGAGAGAGATATGAGAGAGAGATATGAGAGAGAGATATGAGAGAGAGATATGAGAGAGATAGAGAGAGATATGAGAGAGATAGATATGAGAGAGAGAGAGAGAGATAGATATGAGAGAGAGAGAGATAGAGAGAGAGAGATAGATATGAGAGAGAGAGAGAGATAGATAGATAGATATGAGAGAGAGAGAGAGATATGAGAGAGAGAGAGATAGAGAGAGATAGATAGATATGAGAGAGAGAGAGAGAGATAGATAGATATGAGAGAGAGAGAGAGAGAGATAGATAGATATGAGAGAGAGAGAGAGATATGAGAGAGAGAGAGAGAGAGATAGATATGAGAGAGAGAGAGAGATAGAGAGATATGAGAGATAGATAGATAGATATGAGAGAGAGAGAGATAGATATGAGAGAGAGAGAGATAGATAGATATGAGAGAGAGCGAGAGAGATAGATAGATATGAGAGAGAGCGAGAGATAGATAGATATGAGAGAGAGAGAGAGAGAGAGATATGAGAGAGAGAGAGAGATAGAGAGATATGAGAGAGAGAGAGAGATAGATATGAGAGAGAGAGAGAGATAGATAGATATGAGAGAGAGAGAGATAGAGAGATATGAGAGAGACAGAGAGATATGAGAGATAGATAGATATGAGAGATAGATAGATAGATATGAGAGAGAGATAGATAGATATGAGAGAGAGATAGATATGAGATAGATATGAGATAGTTAGATGGGAGTTGTAGTTTTGCAAAAGCTGGAGGGACATTGGTTGGAAGACACTGAGGTAATGTGTTACTTGTGCTATTTTTTTAGTGGGTTGTTGACTGCAGTTGCGGCACATGTGTGTACTGATATATATTGCTTGGCAAAAATTTGGTGGCTGATTTACATCTTTTAACCAAGTCCAGCAGGAAAGACAGCAGGATGGGAGTTGTATTCCTACATGACTTTTCACCTAAATTAGATAACACGTACATGTATACAATGTGTATTTTAAGAGTCTGGAGTAGACAATGCAAAAAATGTATTACCCCTTGGTAGTCCGGGTGGACGGCAATTCTCACTACTCTTCCTCCAGATAGACTTCCAAAATCAGGATCTTGAAACTGAAAAAAATAAAAAAATAAAAATTATATATAATAATATATATATATATATATATATATATATATATATATATATATATATATATATATATATATAAATAAAATATAAATATATATATTAATATATAAATATATATAAAAAATATAAATATATATGAAAAATATAAATATATATATAAAATATATATATATATATATATTATATATTATATATAAAATATAATAATAATAATAATAATAAAACAAACAAACAAACCAAACATGTATTACAAGATTGCAACTTCAGACCAGTGTTTAAAGGGTTACTCCACTCCCCAGTGTCCGGAACTCAATGTTCTGAATGCTGGGTGCGGGCTTCCGTGTTCCCGCCCCCTAGTGACATCATGCCCCACCCCCTCAATGAAAGTGTATGTGAAGGGGGCGGGACGATTGTCACGGGGCGGGACGTGACATCATGAGAGGGCGGGCGTGAACACGGAAGCCCGCACCCAGCGTTCGGAACATTGAGCTCCGGATGCTGGGGAGCGTTGTAACCCTTTAAGGCAGTGTTTCCCAACCAGTGTGCCTCCAGCTGTTGCAAAACTACAACTCAGCTTTTGGCTGTCCGAACATGCTGAGAGTTGTAGTTTTGCAACAGCTGGAGGCACCCTGGTTGGGAAAGAGTGGTCTAAGCTATGACGGGACTTACCTGTTCTGAAATCGTCCAGGGAATGAGATCACCAGACGCCTTCTTCCCTCGGGAGAGACTGTTCATAATGGACTGTTGAGAAATCTCTCCTTCTAGACAGATCTGTAGAAAACAGAAGACAGCAAAGCATCAACAGGGAGTCGAAATGCGGAAAACGCCCTAAGACGGCAGCTGAGCTACAACATGGAGAATTATAGTGTTATTATAACCGGAGTGCGACAGGTTGGGGGTCATAGTTTTACTACCTTGCAATGATTTGTTTTTGCCTGCAGGGGGCGCTGCAAGAAAACCCAAGCATAACCACGACAAGAAATAAGAGCAGCCCCCAATTGTCTCATGTAAGACCATAACCAACCCGGAAATACCTGGATCACAGCTAACACTTCAGGCAAGGCATTCTGGGTAGGAGGAACAGGAGGAAGGAGGCAGAACATATGATGAGCTGGGGCATCAGACAACATCTGGAGGTCATTTGGGGAATTCTGTAGAGGTAATAACAAGATGACATGAGATTTTGCCAATTTTTCCAAAACTGTGGGTCACCAGCTGTTGCAAAACTACAACTCCCAGCATGCCCTGACAGCCTTCGGCTGTCATGGCATGCTGGGAGTTGTAGTTTTTCAACACTGGAGAGCCACAGACTGATTGGAATGTAGAATCATATATTGTAATAATTGTAGAAGTATTATATTATATTTTATAGATAAGATTAGATAGATAGATAAGATTAGATAGATAGATAAGATTAGATAGATAGATAAGATTAGATAGATAGATAAGATTAGATAGATAAGATTAGATAGATAGATAAGATTAGATAGATAGATAAGATTAGATAGATAGATAGATAAGATTAGATAGATAGATAGATAAGATTAGATAGATAAAGATTAGATAGATAGATAAGATTAGATAGATAGATAAGATTAGATAGATAGATAAGATTAGATAGATAAGATTAGATAGATAGATAAGATTAGATAGATAGATAAGATTAGATAGATAGATAGATAAGATTAGATAGATAGATAGATAAGATTAGATAGATAAAGATTAGATAGATAGATAAGATTAGATAGATAGATAAGATTATATATATATATATAAACCAGAAGAAAGTGCAGCACTCCAACTGACTGCTTACATGAGAAAATAAGTCAGTTGTAGTGCTGCGCTTTGCTCTGGTTTATATCTATGGATGGACTTTGATCGGGTCTTGTACAGCACTGGCACCATTTATACCAAGAGCGGATAAGTAGTGCTGCATTTTTTCTGGTTACGGTGTGTATGTGTGTGTGTGTGTGTGTATATATATATATATATATATATATATATATATATATATATATATATATATATATATATATATATATATATATATATATATATATATATATATATATATTATAGAATTATGTAATATATTGTAGAATAATGTATATTATATATTATAGAATTTAGAGATGAGCGAACTTACAGTAAATTCGATTCGTCACGAACTTCTCGGCTCGGCAGTTGATGACTTATCCTGCATAAATTAGTTCAGCTTTCCGGTGCTCCGGTGGGCTGGAAAAGGTGGATACATTCCTAGGAAAGAGTTTCCTAGGACTGTATCCACCTTTTCCAGCCCACGGGAGCACCTGAAAGCTGAATTAATTTATGCAGGAAAAGGCATCAACTGCCGAGCTGAGAAGTTCGTGACGAATCAAATTTACTGTAAGTTTGCTCATCTCTAGTAGATTTATGTATATGTTGTAGAATTATATATATTTCATACTGTAGAATGTATATTATATAGAATTATATATTGTAAAATTATATATTACATATTGCAGAATTATATATTACATATTGTAGATATATAAATATATAAATAATTCTACAATATGTAATATATAAGTCTACAATATTTAAAATATATTTTTTATATTGTAGACATTATATATTGCAGAATTATATTTATATATATATATATATATATATATATATACATATACACACACACATACACATATATTATATATAATTCTACAATATGTAATAAATAGAAGTCTACAAAAAATAAACACATATATATTTTTTTTATATATTATATCTCACATGTTGTAGAATTATATGTTCTATTTTGTAGCATTACATATATTACATATATATTATAAATTGTAGAAATATATGATCTATTACATATATATTTTCCCGTGCCCATTGTCCCCGTGCCTGATATATCCCCTTTCCCATTGCTCTAGGTAATCATTACTTATAGACTCCTACCTTGTAATGAGAAGCAACATAAAGCGCCATTAATCTCTGCAGGAACGATTCCGATGCTTTGTGGTAACAGAACAGAGTGTCGCGGTTTACGTAATAACTGTTACAGAACATTAAGGAAATCTAATAGAAAAAGCCTTGTCCCTTCCTATGGTGCGGAGGTGCGTAAGATCTCAATACCGGTGGCACCAGGCGGCGATTCGTAAAGGGGGTATATATCACTAGGATACATCACCTATTGATCTGTGGAGATTCGACCACCCATTCTCAGAAGGCAAAAAGAACCCTTGAGACCGGCGCTGCGACTATTAGGAGTGGTAATGCTGTAATCTAGGTAATGGAGGAAGCAATGATGAAGTCCAGGTGGTGATAAAGATCCTCAACAGGATAATTTATTGACAAAAAATAATAAAGGTAAAAGATTACGCGTTTCGGGAGGAGCCATCCCTTCCTCAGATCAGGGTCAGACCCAGATCTGAGGAAGGGAGGGCTCCTCCCAAAACGCGTAATCTTTTACCTTTATTATTTTTTTTGTCAATAAATTATCCTGTTGAGGATCTTTATCACCACCTGGACTTCATCATTGCTTCCTCCATTACCTGGATTACAGCATTACCACTCCTAATAGTCGCAGCGTCGGTCTCAAGGGTTCTTTTTGCCGCACTCTCTACTCACATATCTACAGGACGACTTGGGTCGACTCCTGCAACCCACTGGCTTGACAGCGTCTCTAGGATTGATGGTTCCCCATGTTGTTGGGGTTATATGCCTATTACTATCGTCTTGAGGTGAGCGGCCATCTATAAGCCCTGTGGGGTCATCCCCATATTCCCCCCACCTCCTACACATATATATTGGGGTAATACACGAGGCGCCGCCCGTTGGTCTCTTTTTCTCTTTTATACAGATTCATTCTCAGAAGGGGAGGGAACAAGAAAACCGATTCCTGGCAGCCATAGGGGAAGGGAGAGAGAGTCCCGTAGAAAGAACCTGGCGGCCATGAGGTGCCCAACCACCACCGCCATAATGGGGGCCTTGAAGGAGCTGAACTGAATAAGGGGTCCCCCTGAGGGAGTTCAAACCTCGGAAGGGAGACCCTAGGGATATAGAGGAAGGGGGGGTGGAATGTACATACTCACCCGGGGTGGCTTCAGCCAGCTTATGGCCCCGCTGCATCGCGCCATGCTGTCAGAGCTCCAGACCAGTGTCTGCCTCCTACTAACACTAAGCTAAAACTGATAAGCTCTGTGCCAGTGGGTGGGTATATCCTGCTGGGAGGACCTGAATAATTTTTTTTGCCTAGTGTCAGCAGCATAATACCCATGGTCTCCTGTGTTCCCCAAAGAAGCAACCAAGAAAAAGGGGTTGTAGCGCTGTTGCCCTTTGACTAAACCGCCCTTAAAGGTGTAGTCCAGTGGTGAAAAACGTATCCCCTATCCTAAGGATAGGGGATAAGTTTGAGATCGCGGGGGGTCCGACCGCTGGGGCCCCCTGCGATCTCTCTGTACGGGGCCCCGGCTCTCGGCCCAGATAGCGGGTGTCGACCCCCGCACGAAGCGGCGGCCGACACGCCCCCTCAATACATCGCTATGGCAGAGCCGGAGATTGCCGAAGGCAGCGCTTCGGCTCTGCCATAGAGTTGTATTGAGGGGGCGTGTCGGCCGCCGCCTCGTGCGGAGGACGACACGCCCCCTTCCCGCGGGCTGTCGGGGCTCCGTACAGGACCCCCCTCGATCTGCAACTTATCCCCTATCCTTAGGATAGGGGATAAGTTGCTCACCACTGAGTCACCACTGGACTACTCCTTTAAAGGTATCTTCACACAATAAAATCCCTGCCCGGAGTTTCCAGGTGTAGATTCCGTCTGTAGAGGCCGCCACTGAAATCCATCAGGCGCTAGGTCACTATTAATAGCCATGTATTCAGCACGGAATTCTGAATTAGAATTTTGAATCTGAATTTCCGCTGCCGAAACGGAAACCCCATTTACACCATAATGTTACATTCATGTAGTGGAATTCTGCTCAGAAATTCCATAGTGTGGCTGATGCCCTAGGTCAGTGTTTTCAAACCAAGGTGCCTCCAGCTGTTGCAAAACTACAAATCCCAGCATGCCCGGACAGCCTTCGGCTGTCCGGGCATGCTGGGAGTTGTAGTTTTGCAACAATTGGAGGCCCCCTGGCTGGAAAAGTCCATAGTGTGAACATAGAGCTATGCAGAGAAAGACACTGAGGAGGTCAAAGCAAGTGTCTCTCAAGGGCCACAACACATGTAGAGAGTCAGAACTACACACAGAGGATACAGCTCACATGTCTCGGGCAGAGGACACCCAAAAATCATCCTGCTGATATTCAGACAGTCCAGACACAGCAGGTCGTTCAGCCATTTCTCCACCGGGTCTCCGGGAGCGTAACGTATAGATTCCTGCAGGGACACTTCATGAAGAGTCCGAGCTAAAAGACAAAAAATTTCCAGTGAGAAACACTAAGTGTCAAGATAAACTATAAAATAGACTATAAACTCAAGGATCAGGGTTATAAATTAGAGGGGAAAAAGGTAATTACAGTAATATGAGGAAGTGTTACTTTACTGAGAGAGTAGTGGATGCATGGAATAGCCTGCAGAATAGGTAGCTACAAGGAGTTTCAGTATGCAAAGGATAAGCATAAGGCTATCCTTCATATAAGATAGGGATAAGCATAAGGCTCTCCTTCATATAAGATAGAGATGAGTATAATGCTATCCTTCATATAAGATAGGGATAGGCATAAGGCTATCCTTCATATAAAATAGGGATAGGTATAAGGCTATTCTTCATATAAGATAGGGATAGGTATAAGGCTATACTTCACATAAGATAGGGATAGGCATAAGGCTATCCTTCATATAAGATAGGGACAGGTATAAGGCTATTCTTCATATAAGATAGGGATAGGCATAAGGCTATCCTTCATATAAAATAGGGATAGGTATAAGGCTATCCTTCACATAAAATAGGGATAGGCATAAGGCTATCCTTCACATAAGATAGGGATAGGCATAAGGCTATCCTTCATATAAAATAGGGATAGGCATAAGGCTATCCTTCATATAAGATAGAGATAGGCATAAGGCTATCCTTCATATAAGATAGAGATAGGCATAAGGCTATCTTTCATAGAAGATAGGGATAGGCATAAGGCTTTCCTTCATATAAGATAGGGATAGGCATAAGGCTATTCATATAAGATAGGCATAAAGCTATCTTTCATATATGAAGTATAGCCTTATGCCTATCCCTATTTTATATGAAAGATAGCCTTATGCCTATCTCTATCTTATATGAAGGATAGCCTTATGCCTATCCCTATTTTATATGAAGGATAGCCTTATGCCTATCCCTATCTTATGTGAAGGATAGCCTTATGCCTATCTCTATCTTATATGAAGTATAGCCTTATGCCTATCCCTATTTTATATGAAAGATAGCCTTATGCCTATCTCTATTTTATAAGATTGGGATAGACATAAGGCTATCCTTCATATAAGATAGGGATAGGCATAAGGCTATCCTTCATATACGATAGGTCCATGTACTATTTATAGTATTTAAGATATTGGGCAGACCAGATGGGCCAAATGGTTCTTATCTGATAACATTCTTATACAGAAAATCACCGATAACCAGGTATAACAAGGAATTTCTGTGATGGACGTAACGTGGTCACATGTATTTCTTTAGCTCTTTCCAAAAAAAGAATGTAGGTGCTGAATAGGATTAGAAAAATATGGCGGCCATTTTCTAAAACCAGCTCCACATCTGTGCACAGCTCATGTGCCGTACGGCCACTGAAGTGAATGGGCCTGTGGACAGTTGTGTTGTTATTTCTGGATTAAAGGGGTGCTCCACTGGAAAACATTTTCTTTTAAAATCAACTGGCGTCAGAAAGTTAAAACAGATTTGTAAATTACTTCTATTTAACAATCTTAATCCTTCCAGTACTTATCAGCTGCTGTATGCTCCACAGGAAGCTCTTTTCTTTTTGAATTTCCTTTCTGTCTGAGCACAGTGCTCTCTGCTGACACCTCTGTCCATTTTAGGAACTGTCAACAGCAGCATACGTTTGCTATGGGGATTTTCTCCTACTCTGGACAGTTCTTAAAATGGACAGAGATGTCAGCAGAGAGCACTGTGCTCGTGACGTCAGCAGAGAGCTCTGTGTTCCAAAAAAGAAAATACATTTTCTCTGTAGTATTCAGCAGCTAATAAGTACTGGAAGGATTAAGATTTTTTAATAGAAGTAATTTACAAATCTATTTAACTCTCTGGCACCAGTTGATTTAAAAAATAAAAAGAAATAAAAATAAAAGTATTACACCGGAGTACCCCTTTAAAAAAAAGTGTTCCCAAACAAAGTGCCTCCAGCTGTTGCAAAACTACAACTCCCAGCATGCCCGGACAGCCTTCGGCTGTCCGGGCATGCTGGGAGTTATAGTTTTGCAACAGCTGGAGGCACACGGTTTTGAAAACACTGCATTAAAGGCTAGTACATACCTGAGGCCAGCCGCTGGGTGCTGGAGGATTTGTTCTCAGCCGTTATGGAGACCTGGCTCTCCGCACTTTGTTGTCGGAGCTGCTGTATTAGCTTAAGGGACAGAGAGCGGCCGGTTCCTTCGTACCTACAAAAGATTTTAATATCAGGACTGTATCATATTGGCACAATTGGGGGATACCTCTTATGCATAAATACTCCTAGAAATTACCGCTCAAATTAATTACAGGCAATGCTCCATGGGAAAAAAAAGTATGCTAATTAGAAGATAACTGTCTCTCTGGTGCCACCTATAGGTAGCTACAACAACTTTTAACCCCTTAAAAGGGGTATTCCAGGAAAAAACTTTTTTTTTTTATATATCAACTGGCTCCAGAAAGTTAAACAGATTTGTAAATTACTTCTATTAAAAAATATTAATCCTTTCAGTTCTTATGAGCTTCTGAAGTTAAGGTTGTTCTTTTCTGTCTGAATCCTCTCTGATGACACGTGTCTCGGGAAATGCCCAGTTTAGAAGCAAATCCCCATAGCAAACCACTTCTAAACTGGGCGTTTCCCGAGACAGGTGTCATCAGAGAGCAGTTAGACAGAAAAGAACAACCTTAACTTCAGAAGCTCATAAGTACTGAAAGGATTAAGATTTTTTAATAGAAGTACTTTACAAATCTGTAACTTTCTGGAGCCAGTTGGTTTTTTGAAAAACATTTTTGTCCAGTGGAGTACCCCTTTAAAGGAGTTCTGTAGTGAAACACAACTTTTCCCCTATGCAAAGGATAGAGGATAAGTTATAAATCGCAGGGGGAGGGTTTGACCACCGGGACCCCCCGCGACCTCCTGAACGGGGTCCCATCAGTCTGCTGGAAGGGGGCGTACCAACCCCACATGGAGCTGCGGCCGACACGCCCCTCCATGTATCCCATAGAGATACATGGAGGGGGCGTGTCAGCCATGGCTTCCTGCGGGGGTCTGAACAGCCGCTTCCGGCAGACTGCAGGGGCCCCGTTCAGGAGATCCTTTTTACAGGGGATAAGTTATGTCTCACTGCACTACCCCTGTAGGTAATATAGTTTACACGAAGGAGGTGACACACACATGTATTGTAACACTTCTCTCTCTACATCTAGATTAGTGGTCTCCAAACGGCGGACCTCAAAATTTTGCAAAACCACAACTCCCAGCATGCCTGACAGCCATTGGCTGATCTGCATCATAGTGGAAATGTGTCTAACCTGCCCCTGTACCAGCAATCAGTGTGGCCTTTTTTCTGCGATTTTTTTCCCCCCAACATGGGGGCCTCCAGCTGTTGCAAAACAACTCCCAGCATTAGAATTTTGAATCTGAATTTCCGCTGCCGAAATGGAAACCCCATTTACACGATAATGTTACATTCATGCAGCTGAATTCTGCTGAGGCCCTAGGTCAGTGTCTTCAAACCAGGGTGCCCCCATAGGGGACTATAACATGCATTACACTGATCTCTTACACTGTTCACTGCTAGGCCATAGCATGGCATTGATCAGTGTTTCTGCCACTTGACTGCTCCAGCCTGGATCTCAGGCACAGAGCAGTCAATCGGCGATCGGACAGCAAGGAGGCAGGAACATATCCTCCTCGCGTCCTGCAAGCTGTTGGGGATGCCGTAATTTTACCGTGGCGGTCCTGAACATCACCACTGAGCTAACCGGCAAGGTTTACTTTCGTTTTAGTCACGGCAATCATGTTTGATCACCGCGTCTAAAGGGTTAATGCCGGACAACAGCACAATCGATGATGTCCGGCAATAGCCGTGGGTCCCAGTTGCTTATAGCAACTGGGACCCACCGGATATGACGTGCGCTCAGCAGCTGAGCGCACGTCATTAGAGATGAGGGAACTTACAGTGAATTCGATTCGTCACAAACTTCTCGGCTCGGCAGTTGATGACTTATCCTGCATAAATTAGTTCAGCTTTCAGGTGCTCCGGTGGGCTGGAAAAGGTGGATACAGTCCTAGGAAAGAGTCTCGTAGGACTGTATCCACCTTTTCCAGCCCACGGGAGCACCTGAAAGCTGAACTAATTTATACAGGATAAGTCATCAACTGCCGAGCCGAGAAGTTTGTGACGAATCGAATTTACTGTAAGTTCGCTCATCTCTATATGTCATACCTCTGTACCCGCAAATGGACTTGAATGTACGTCCATTTGCGTTAAGGGGTAAAATATTCAAAACAACCATATTACAAAAGGTTTTTAATTTTCATCAGTAACAACATATAAAAAGTTTTTGGATCTGATAGCGCCCATTATAAGAGTCACGTTGCATTAACTTTTTTCTGCCTATAGGTGGTGCAAGAGAGACATTTCTCTTCGTTCTGAAGGAGAGTTAAAGGGTTACTCCACCCCAGACATCCTATCACCTATCCAAAAGGATAGGGGGATAAGGTGTCTGATCGCAGGGGTCCTGCCGCTGGGGAGCCCCGCGATCTCAGCTGCGGCAATCCAGACAACCAGTGCACAAAGCGTGCCAGATGACTGGTCACGCCCCGCGATCACGGTCATGCCCCGCATGTCACGGCCATGCCCCCTCAATGCAAGTCTATGGGATGAGGCGTGACTCCCACAGACTTGCATTGAGGGGGGGGGGGGGGCATGGCCACGACATCACGAGTCTCCGGCGCTGCACCCGACGCTCTAAACGAGCGCCTGGTGCAGCAGGGAGATCGCGGGGGTCCCCAGGTATCCTTTGGATAGGGGATAAGATGTCTGGGGGGGTAAAGAGTACCCCTTTAACCCTAAACAAAGGCTACTTCAGCATGGCGCTCATCTACTCACCCATTGATGGTGGACGCCATGAACACAAGGTAGGGACCCATGAGACTCTTGACAAGAGGCAGAGGAATCGCAGCAGCTTCATCGATCACCACCAGCTCTGCCTGCCCCAATTTTACGGCATCCGCCGGGTGGATATACTGTGTGTCAAACAGATAAAAATGTGGAATCAAAATGTCAAAATGGAGGGGGGGGGGGAGGGGGAAAATAAGAGCTTCTGACTTCAGTAGGTTCTGGGAGGCGGCCATCTTACCTGTATGGTCTGTCTGTGCTCCTTGAAGACATTCACACGAACGACCGCTTTCTCAAACTCTGGGTTCAGGGACTGGATGATTTCATAATCCAAGTGTTCCTGCAAACAAAAAGAACCGGAACACTCAGAGGCGAGAAGAAGTGTTGGAATAGAATTGGATTGAGAATCTATTCGTTCTGCACTGGCGCAAATTACAGAAGACTCAATAGCATTGTCCGTACTATGGGGGGAGATTTATCAAAACCTGTCCAGAGGAAAAGTTGCTGAGTTGAACATAGCAACCAATCAGATCGCTTCTTTCATTTTTAACAAGGCCTCTGGAAAGTGAAAGAAGCAATCTGATTGGTTGCTATGGGCAACTTTTCCTCTGCACAGGTTTTGATAAATCTCCCCCTATATAACCTAACATCCCATATTGTTTTACAGTGCACATAAAGAAAACATGTGATCTCACCGCACCGCAGATTCCGGGACTTTACTACTACTGATCAAATCTCACGGTCTAATCCAGTGCTTCCCAACCAGGGCGCCTCCAGCTGTTGCAAAACTACAACTCCCAACATGCCCGGACAGCCTTCGGCTGTCCGGGCATGTTGGGAGTTGTAGTTTTGCAGCAGCTGGAGGCACCCTGGTTGGGAAACACTGGTCTAACCCCTTCCCATCTGATGGTGTCAGAAAGTTAAACAGATTTGTAAATTACTTCTATTTAAAAATCTCAATCCTTTCAGTACTATTTAGCAGCTGTATGCTACAGAGGAAATTCTATACTTTTTGAATTTCGTTTTTGTCTTGTCCACACTGCTCTCTGCTGACACCTCTGTCCGTGTCTGGAACTGTCCAGAGCAGCAAAGGTTTGCTATTGGGATTTCCCCCTGCTCTGGACAGTTCCTGATACGGGCATCAGGTGTCAGCAGAGAGCACTGTGGACAAGACAAAAAATAAATTAAAAAAAGAAAAGAATTTCCTCTGTAGTAGAGATGAGCTAACTTACAGTAAATTCGATTCGTCACGAACTTCTCGGCTCGGCAGTTGATGACTTCCCCTGCATAAATCAGTTCAGCTTTCCGGTGCTCCGGTGGGCTGGAAAAGGTGGATACAGTCCTAGGAGACTCTTTCCTAGGAATGTATCCACCTTTCCCAGCCCACCGGAGCACCTGAAGGCTGAACTAATTTACGCAGGAAAAGCCATCAACTGCCGAGCCGAGAAGTTCGTGACGAATCAAATTTACTGTAAGTTCGCTCATCTCTACTCTGTAGCATACAGCTGCTAATTAGTACTGGAAGGGTAAAGATTTTTTATTTTTTTTAATAGAAGTAATTTACAAATCTGTTTAACTTTCTGGCACCAGTTGATTTGAAAATGTTTTTTTCCTCCACCGGAGTACCCCTTTAAAGGGGTACTTCAGTGCAGGACATCTTTCCCCCTATCCCCAGGATAGGACATAAGTGTCTGATTGCAGGGGGTCCTACTGCTGGGAACCCCCGTGATCTCCTGTTCGCCACCCCAGCTCTCTCCATGTACGGAGTGATCTCCGCTCAGTCCACGGATTACTGTAGACCAACAAACGAAGCGGTGGACGACACACACACCCTCCATGTATCTCTATGGGAGAGCCAGAGATACACGAGCGCTGCATCTCCGACTCTCCCATAGAGATACATGGAGGGTGTGTGTCAACCACGGCTACTCCAAGGGAGAGAAAAGCCGGTGTTATGAAAACAAAGCTTTAAAACACTGGGGTGCCAGCCAGGAGATCGCGGGTGGGGGGGGGGGGTCCCAGTGGTCGGACCCCCATAATAAGAAACTTTTCGCCTATTCTGTGGCTAGGAGATAATCTGCAATATACCAGAGTTCCCCTTCAAGCCTTCCAGTATTTATCAGCTGCTGTATGCTCCAGAGGAAGTTGTGTAGTTCTTTCCAGTCTGAACACAGTGCTCTCTGCTGTCACCTCTGTCTGTGTCAGGAACTGTCTGGAGCAGGAGAGGTTCTCTATGGGGGAATGGCGTGGCCATGACATCACGAGCGGGGCGGGGCAGTGACTTCACGAGCCTCCGGCGTTGCACCCGACGCTCTAAACGAACGCCGGGTGCAGCAGGGAGATCGCGGGGGGTCCCCAGCAATCAGACATCTTATCCCCTATCCTTTGTATAGGGGATAAGATGTCTAGGGGCGGAGTACCCCTTTAATGTATTCTATTCAAATGTGGACCCAGAGGACTCTCACCTGGTACTGCAGCGAGTCAAAACCTTTAAATATGAATTCAAACAGGGTGTGCAGGTTATCGGGACTTGGAGACGTCACAAAGATGTTAGAATACCTGAGAGTGAATGAAGAAAGAAAAAAAAAATTATATAAAAGTCACATGATCAGGGAGCGCAATTGTGTAGATGCAATGAACAAGTAACAATAAAGCGATAGGCACATAAGAGGGAAGTGATGGCAGCACTATAGAGCATACCCAAACGCCACAGCCCCAGCTATTGCCAAACCAAGAGCGGCCGATTTTCCTCGACCTCGAGCCGCAGTGAGAGCAACTGTACTGCGAAGAGTCTTCTCGGAGATGGCTTCAATGAATTTCAGTACTGCCTTGGCCTATAAGATCGTAAGAGAGAGGAAAAACATGAAGTGTTAGGCTCTGGTCACATGACGTTTGATGCCATACTTATTTTTTTATTTTTTTTTATTTTACTCTATAGACCTGTGTTTCCCAACCAGGGTCCCTCCAGCTGTTGCAAAACTACAACTCTCAGCATGCCTGGAGAGCCTTCGGCACTGGCTTTAAACCACTAGTATACACCCTTTGCTAACCTATAAGGAGGCAACCTGCATAACAAAGTTTTCATATGTTTAACATGGGAGCCTATAGGTGACTTTTCCCATCACTTTTAGAAAGTGGTTGAGGCTAATATGGAGGGACTATGCTCTGCACCTTTCAGACTAGTTCCTATAAACCAGTGTTTCCCAACAATTGTGCCCCCAGATGTTGCTAAACTATAACTGCCAGCATGCTGGGGGTTGTAGTTTTGCTAAAGTAGGCACCCCGATTGATAAAGACTCCATTTTTGTGCAAGTTTACACCTGCTCTTAGCAAACATAGATTTCATAGTCAGCCTTTAAAGTGGTACTCCACTGGCCAGTGTTCCGGCTGCGTTCGTAACATTTAGTTCCAAACGCTGTGCGCGCATGTTGCATTTTTTTATGCAAATACAGTGGTCCCTCAACATACGATGGTAATCCGTTCCAAATGGACCATCGTTTGTTGAAACCATCGCATGTTGAGGGATCCGTGCAATGTAAAGTATAGGACAGTGGTCTACAACCTGCAGACCTCCAGATGTTGCAAAACTACAACACCCAGCATGCCCGGACAGCCGTTGGATGTTCGGGCATGCTGGGTGTTGTAGTTTTGCAACATCTGGATGTCCGCAGGTTGAAGACCACTGTTAGAGGAAGTTGTACTCACCTGTCCCCGCCGTTCCGGACGTCACCGCTGCCCGGGATGTCGCCGTCCATCGCTGTCGCCGCGTCCCCAGGGTGTCCCCGACGCTCCGGCAAGGCCTCTGCTTTCCCGTCATCCGCGCTGTCCGTCGCCGCCATCACGTTGTTACGCACGCCGCTCCTATTGGATGACGGGACGGTGTGCGCAGCGACGTGATGACGACGATGGAGAGCGCCGACGATGCAGGGGATCCCAAAGAGGAAGGTCCGGAGCCCCGAGGACAGGTAAGTGATCGTCAGCGGACCACATGGGGCACCGTAAACGGCTATCCGGTGGCAGCTGAAGCAGTCTGCGCTGTCCGATAGCCGTTTATGCGATGTCCCCGTCATACAAAAGCATCATATGTTGATGCTGCCTCTGAGAGGCCATCGCATGTTGAAATTATCATATGTCGGGGCCATTGTAGGTCGAGGGGTCACTGTATAATAAAACAGGTCCCCCAACACAGTGTTTTCCCAACAAGTGTGCCCCCAGCTGTTGCAAAACTACAACTCCCTGCATGGACAAATCTTTGATAAATCTCCCCTTTATCTACTTCTTCCAGTTTAGATTCTAATTTGTTAACCAGTTCTCTCTCTCTCTCTATCCAGTTTCCAGTACAGATCTGTAATATAAAAGGATAATCAGATTTGTGGATTTTTGCGGTGGCATAGTAGTGCAATGCACAGACCTGATCCAGAGTTTTGCAGTTCTCCACCAGCACCCCCACGGGTTGAGTGTCCTGTAGACTGAGCTTCACTTCCTGCAATTCCTGCTCCTCGGGAGTCAGTTCTGCATCCTGGAAGAGACCAATGGATGAGCACAAATATCACTGTAGGGGGGGGGGGGGGGGAGAGAAGATGCAGGACAGGAAAGGGTGAATACCTGGGTCTTGGGTGGCAGCGGTTTGATGTTGGCGATGTGGCTGGAGATGGGCAGAATATTCAGCTGGTCGTCGATCACCATGCAGTTCTTACAGGAGGACAGAGACAAGATGAACCTGGAAGAATGGTCAGAAAAATATTGCATTAGGGAACGTTCAGAAGAGCGGACTTACAGCGCGTATTTCCGCTGAAGGACCTCTGTATTCTGCCTTTACATGTGCCTGCTCGGAGCGGCAATACACCGCTATGAGCAGACACATTGCGATGTGCAAGTCGCCGCGCGCATGCGCAGTATACTTTCACATTGCGGCAGCTCTCGGCCTAGCTCATAGAGCAGGGGGAGCGGCCGCGATGTGTGCGAGTACACCGCGCATGCGTGGCGACTCGCACATCACTTCAGTGTGTCTGCACGTAGCGGTGTATTACCGCTCCAAGCAGGCACGCGTAAATTTTTTATATATCAACTGGCTCCAGAAAGTTAAACAGATTTGTAAATTACTTCTATTAAAAAATCTCAATCCTTTCAGTACTTATGAGCTGCTGAAGTTGAGTTGTTCTTTTCTGTCTAAGTGCTCTTAGATGACGTGTGTCTCGGGAACTGCCCAGATTAGAAGCCAATCCCCATAGAAAACTTCTTCTGCTCTGTGCAGTTCCCGAGACAAGCAGAGATGTCAGCAGAGAGCACTGTTGCCAGACAGAAAACAACAACTCAACTTCAGCAGCTGATAATTATTGGAAGGATTAAGATTTTTTAATAGAAGTAATTTACTAAATCTGTTTAACTGTCTGGAGCCAGTTGATATAAAAAAAAAAAAAAAAAAAAAAAAAAAATTCTCCTGGAATTCCCCTTTAAGTGGCGCATCCGAAGAGTAAAATATGCTGTAAATCCGCTGGTCTGAACGTACCCTTAGACTGGAAAACAAACTACAACTGTGGCCAAACCAAATGTCCCCTGATGAAGCTCATTGGCACGAAATGTACATTGGGTAAGTGCAGGTGGTGTATGGCTCTGCATTGGTCACTTTCTTGTTCCTTTTTTTTTGTGTTTTCAACATTTTGAGCTATTTCTTAGGCTGTTTATCTCCCTAGTCTATGTCTGCTCTGATAGATGTTATTTATGTGCGTCATTTTCTACTCAGTATACCAATGGTATAGCCTGCAGCTCTTGCTGTCTATCCAGCCATGTGCACTGTGCTCATTTTATTTTATTTTTTTATGTTTTATGTGATGGATTATCAATAAAGTTTTGCATGTTTATATACATTAGCTGTTGCCGATTCATTTTCTATAGTTCGGTGGTTATGTATATGGGCTTTCAGCAACACTCTTCTGCTTTGTTTCACTTGGTGCCAAACTAAATGCAGTCAATCTCCTGTAGTCCGCCATTTGTTATTCCAGAAGTATAGATTTATTAATCTATACTTACCCACTAAAATAAAAACATTCTTATCCATTGGTCAGACTCCTCTAACATCCCTATGATGGCCTTGGCATTGGATATAGAAAAGGCCTTCGATAGCATCTCCTGGCCATATATGTTTGCCGTGCTCCACAAATTTGGATTTCAGGGCCCTTTCCTATCTATTCTTTGCAATCTGGACACCCCCCCCCCCACAAGCATACCTTAAGTTACCCTCGACCTCCCCTAGCCCCATTCTTATACAGCGTGGGACTCGTCAGGTTTGCCCACTATCCTCCGCTATTTTTGCATTAAATGATGGAACCGTTCGCAATACATATACGAACTGATGTCAATATACGGGGGGGTAGTGGTGGGTACCAAAGAATATAAGTGCAATCTATTAGCGGATGATTTATGACTGTTACCAGCCCCCTTACTTCTCTGCCCAACTTGTTGCTAGTGCTGGATAGATTTGCCGGGGCCTCAGGCCTTCGTGTCAACACAACTAAATCTGAAGCCCTGTATTGTAACATCCCCACTGTCACTAAACATCTGATTTCCCTAAATTTTGGCTACAAGGACTCCTCATCTGGGCTACCCTACTTAGGACTTCACCTTACTCCTACTCTATCCGATCTACATAATGCGAATTATGTCCCCCTATATCGTTTGTTTAGGAACCTCAAGAAATGGGGTTACCCGTATATATCCTGGATTGGGAGAATTAACGTGATTAAGATGGTTATCTTGCCCTGTATATTGTATCTATTTAGGACCCTCCCCATCCCAGTCCAGAGGGGGGGGGGGGATCTCCTTTCCCTTCAACTGGATATTTTTGCCTATATTTGGTCTTACAAATGTATCTCCACCGACGGGTGGGGGGTCTCTCAGTGCCTAATCTGCTTAAAGGGGTGCTACGCCCCTGGCATCTTATCCCCTATCCAAGGGATAGGGGATAAGATGTTAGATTGCCGCGGTCCCGCTGCTGGGGACCCCGGGGATCGCCGCTGCAGCACCCCGCTATCATTACTGCACAGAGCGAGTTCGCTCTGTGCGTAATGACGGGCGATACAGGGGCCGGAGTAGCGTGATGTCATGGCTCCGCCCCTCATGACATCACGGCCCTTCCCCTTAATGCAAGTCTATGACAGGGGGCGTGATGACCGTCACGCCCCATTCCCATAGACTTGTATTGACGGGGGCGGGCCGTGACATCACGAGGGGAGGAGCCGTGACGTAACGATGCTCCGGCCCCTGTATCGCCCGTCATTACGTGCAGAGCGAACTCACTCTGCGCAGTAATGATAGCGGGGTGCTGCAGCGGCAATCCCCGGGGTCCCCAGCAGCGGGACCCCGGCGATCTGACATCTTATCCCCTATCCTTTGGATAGGGGATAAGATGTCTAGGGGCAGAGTACCCCTTTAAATACTATTACGCGGCCTGGATAGCACAATTAGCACTTATCAACTCTAAGACGAGAAGACCGAGGTGGGTTTCCCTTGAAGAGTCACTGGTTTCCGGTTACTCCTTAACTGCCCTTATGGGGTCCATGTCACCTGTTGCTGACATTTTACCCTCCTCTGCCCGGGTGGTACTACATGCTCCCTCTGGTGTCGGGTTCGCTTTAAGTTCACTTTGCAATCGGTTCCCTCTCTGCTTCTTCCCTTCTTATTTAATCCCTCTTTCCTTCCAGGTCTCACTCCCTACACGTTTTCTTGGTGGCGCTCCCATTCTCTTACATGCTTACAAGACTTGCTGGTAGGTCGCTCTCTGCCTACCCTAACTGACTACTGCCGTCATCACTCCATACCCCCCAGGGAACATTTTAGAGCCATTTTAGAGCTAGGCAAATGTTCTCATTTTATAGTAGCCAATTGCGGAGGAACACAGTCCTCTTATCCACTCCCTTTGAACGCCATATGTTATACTCCCCGAATGCTTTGGGCCTACTATCGCTGTTGTATGCTCATTTTAATGCCCCATCGCCAGACACCAAACTTAAATTTATGCAGGACTGGGAGACTGATATTAATTCAACTCTTACAGCTACGTAATGGAGGGATTGTTGTACAGTTATCAGTAGGGGCAATTGGCAGGTATCTCTGGCAGAGACTTCTCTACATATCTTACATCGCACCTACAGAGTCCCGGCACTTTTGCATGCCGTCTATTCTCAAGTCTCCCCTCTGCTATAGAGGTTGTGGGAGTCGCGGTACGCTGTATCACACCTGGTGGAGTTGCTTCGCTGTTTGATGGTTAAAATTAGAGATGAGCGAACTTACAGTAAATTCGATTCGTCACGAACTTCTCGGCTCGGCAGTTGATGGCTTATCCTGCATAAATTAGTTCAGCTTTCAGGTGCTCCGGTGGGCTGGAAAAGGTGGATACAGTCCTAGGAGACTCTTTCCTAGGAATGTATCCACCTTTTCCAGTCCACCGGAGCACCGGAAAGCTGAACTAATTTATGCAGGATAAGCCATCAACTGCCGAGCCGAGACGTTCGTGACGAATCGAATTTACTGTAAGTTCGCTCATCTCTAATTTTAAACATCAAACAGCGAAGCAACTCCACCAGGTGTAAGTCCACCAGGATAAGTCATCAACTGCCGAGCCGAGAAGTTCGTGACGAATCGAATTTACTGCAAGTTCGCTCATCTCTAGTTAAAATAAAACCATTCACAAAATTGTGCAGAATATTTTAGAATGGAATCCTCTGCGGTTTACACCAGGACAGGATTCGACCCCCAAGTGTTAATAATCCCATTTACTGACAGCAAACAGAGGTTTTGACAGTTAAATTACCCACTAATTTCAACAGGCACTGTGCAGTACCCTATGTCCCCTCTGGGGGCAGTGCAGAAAAATGAAACAAGCCGCCCCAACAGTGTTTTCAACCAGTGTGCCTCCAGCTATTGCAAAACTACAACTCCCTGCATGGCCGGCCAGCCTTCGGCTGTCCGGCCAAGCTGGGAGTTGTAGTTTTGCAACAGCTGGAGGCACACTGGTTGGAAAACAATGCCCTAACTTATCCTTGGGGGGGGGGGCAAAAACAGCTCTACTGCCACAACTTGCACTACCACAACATAACCACATGACCATCTTCACTACGAGCACCTTTCATTGAAGCGACCGACCACATCTTGATGGGCCTCTGTTCTGTACCGAGAGTGAACATCCTGCAAAAGAAAATAATCATTCAGTATTTACCTGCTAAGGATCCAGGGTTAGAAAAACATGGCTGACTTTTATTTTTATTTTATTTCAAAAACAGCGCCAAATCTGTCCACAGGCTGTGTGTGGTATTACAGCTCAGTACCATTTACTTTCACAAGAGCTGAGCCGCAACCACAGACACCGTCCGGAGTCTGTTATTAAAGGGGTACTCTAGTGGAAAACATTTGTTTAAAATAAACTGGTGCCAGAAAGTTATACAGAATTGTAAATGACTTCTATTTAATAATCTTAATCCTTCCAGTACTTATCAGCTGCTGTATGCTCCAGAGGGGGTTCTTTTCTTTTAGAATTTCCATTCTGTCTGACCACAATGCTCTCTGCTGACACCTCTGTCCATGTCAGGAACTGTCCAGAGCAGGAGAGGTTTGCTATGGGGTTTTCCAGTGGAGTACCCCTTTAACGTCATAAAAACAGAAAATACTGATCCATATTATAGACGCTTTTTATAGAGCTAAAATTACTTTTATAGTGGAATACGGCTGAAGAAATAGGGTCCTGTCTGTTGGTAAGATCTGCAAAATCTTCCCCATGCTTGAATCTAAATGGGCGCTGTCTTTTTTATAAACTTTTGACATATCGTAGAGACAAGTGAAAAGTCTGGATCAGTCAATCGCTAGAACGACCCGGGAGAGTAGAGTGCTAAGCGTATTCTCTCCCAGCTCTGTGCGATGTAACCCAGACAGACCCCCCAATGAAAGTCTATGGGACCTTCTCGTCGCAAGCACAGAAAGCGAGGAGAGAAGCGCTCGGCCACAAGCTTCTCTTCCCACCTATTCCAGCAGTTTGTTGGGATCAGAACACTCAGACCACAACAGATCAAAACTTTATACATGTCTCTACCACCGGAGGCGTAACTCGTAGCTTCTGGGCCCCTCTGTGCTAACCGACACATGTAATTTACACTTTTAGATCCTGCAATCGATTGATCGCGGGACCTTAAGGGTTAATATTGGACATCGGCATGATCACCTAAGTCCGGTACCGGCAGGGAGTCCTGGCTGCTGTTAGAGCTGGTGCAAGGATTTTTGCCACCCTAGGTGAAAGCTAATCTTGCCGCCCCTTGGCCCCACCCTTTGACATGCCCCACCTTACTACTGGGGATTCGGTTAGGGGGGTGCGACGGTGGTGCTGGCTGGGCGGGTGCTTCGGATGCTGGCAGGCTACTAACTTTCTTGCAGCAGGCAGAGTGGCGCCCCCATCCAGAGAGCACTCTAGGCAGCTGCCTATTTTGCCTATAGGCAGAACAGGCCCTGGCTGTAGTTAGCTCCTGAGCTTTCTTGAAAGTCCTGTAGTGGGCACAGGGCATAACCTTAGGGGTTACAGGGGTAGTCCAGTCCTGAAAAACGTATCCCCTATACTCAGGATAGGGGATAAGTTTTAAATCGCGGGGGGTACGACCGCTGGGGCCCCCCGCAATCTCCTGTACGGGGCCCCTGCAGCCCGCGGGAAGGGGGCGTGTTGACCACCGCATGAAGCAGCGGCTGGTTGGACGCCCCCCCCCCACCGCGATCTGAAACTTATCCCCTAGCCTTAGGATAGGGGATACGGTTTTTAGTACTGGACTACTCCTTTAACCAAAGCCAGGTGTCCTACGTACCATAGTCATGGTGTACAGCTGTTTAAGGGAAGCCATGGTGCGAAGCAGAAGAACAACAATTCCTCCTCCTTCTACAGTTTCGATGGTACGGGCCAGCAGGTTGGGTGTCAGTGCCTCAAAATCCTATCAAAGAGACAAAAACCAAGTCATGCACTACAGATACATGAAGCGGATTACCAGACCCCCCCCCCCCACACACACACAGTGGGATCTAACGGAAGCCATTAAAGATGTGGAGGAGCGCTTACCTGTAGGACGCACATGCCGTAGGTGTTCCCCAGGATTTTATGGGTCTCGTTGTAGTAACAATACCGGATATTGGTGGCAGCAATGAAGAGCTCGAAGGGGTCGTCCTCCTTGATGTTCAGGGTCCCGCTCTTGAGTCTTTTCTGCAGCTTCCTCATCTTTTTCTTGCGGTTACTAAAGAATAACAAGGTTCAGGACCCCAATATACATGTGCCATGATGACACCCCCCCCCCCCCCCCAGCGGCTACAATGAGGAAAGTCTAACCTGCTGAAGCCCAATTCCTTCTTGTAACACCAGAGGACAGAGGGCCGGGCTTTCACTGCCGATTTGGAGAGCATGTGATGGAGAATGACAACCTGCGGGAACATATATGTCATATACATTAATATTATACAATGAGTAGAGGATTAAAAAAAAAAAAAAAAAAAACATGGCTGCTTTCCTCCACAAACAGCATGGACACCTGTCAATAGGTAGTGTCTGGATGTGCAGCTTAACTCTGTTGAAGTGAGTTGCAATACCACATCCAACCTGTGGACAGGTGCGGCGCTGTTTCTGGAAGAAAGCAGCCATGGGTTTGTAAACATGTAAACCAGTGTTTCCCAACCTGCGTGCCTCCAGCTGTTGCAAAACTACAACTCCCAGCATGCCCGGACAGCCAAAGGCTGTCCGGGCATGCTGGGGGTTGTAGCTTTGCAACAGAGAAATTCAGCATAAAAAAAAGGTGCCCATACGGCCTCAATAGATGTTTAGTCAAAAGCTATTACTCCTGACCCGCTATACACATGGACTCTCAGTTCACCAGTGCGTACATTTGGGGAATAAGCCCCCACCATACAGAAAAAAAATAAAGTGTCGGTCGTTCTGTCATCTGCTGGTAGGAGTCAGAAGCCCACCGTACACATCGGTCAGTCCAGCTGACTTTGCTCTCATGTTTATTACAATAATTATATTGCTGTTTAACCCCGATGTGATATCATTACCTACGGGCTCCACAAACCTAAGGCGCCAGGTTGTCAAGGCCACTGGGAATTTTCCATTAAAAAGGGGTACTCCGGTGAAAAACATTTTTTTTTCCATATCAACCGGTGCTAGAAAGTTAAACAAATTTGTAAATTATATATCCACAATGGTCATTCCTGGTCTGGAGAAGCCCTACGGCCCGTCACCTAGAGGATACCCCCGCGTCCCACTGTCGCACTACCCTGCCAGTGTCCCCCCGATGTGTACCTGAGACCTGTTGGTTGTAAACGGAACACTGCAAGAGAGGACGCTGGTGAGTGCTCTGCTTTCTTTCTCTTTTGTGGATTTATGAGATTCTATCTCTTCAAGCGTGGTAGCACCAACGAAGTACCTCCAGCAGTTGCGAGGGGATTGACCAGGTGCCTATGGGTTTTCCATCTTCAGGATACAATTTAGTGGTGCCGAGCTACTCTTTATCAGACTGTGTAAGATTTGTAAATTACTTCTATTAAAAAAAAAAATGTAATCCTTCCAATAATTATCAGCTGCTGACGTTGAGTTGTTCATTTCTGTCTGACAACAGTGCTCTCTGCTGACATCTCTGCTTGTCTCGGGAACTGCACAGTAGAAGTAGAGTAGAGTAGAAGAGGTTTGCTATGGGGATTTGCTTCTACTCTGGACAGTTCCCGAGACAGGTGTCATCAGAGAGCACTTGGACAGAAAAGAACAACTCAACTTCAGCAGCTCATAAGTACTGAAAGGATTGATATATTTTTAATAGAAGTAATTTACAAATCTGCTTAACTTTCTGGAGCCAGTTGATATATATATATATATATATATATATATAAAAGTTTTTTTCCTGGATAACCCCCTTTAACTATAGTTATAAATAAAGCTTTGCTTGTTTAAAAAAAAAAAAAAAAAAAAATCCTGACTCCTAACTTCTGTCTTTACGAGTCCTGTGTTACCTGATCTTTCCCCTGATCTCCCACAATAACAAAGAAGCTTCTATGTTTCTCGGCCACCCCATTCTCGATCAGCACCCGGATGCGGTTATCGATCTTCTTCCGCTGCATCGTGGTCATGTTCTCTAGGAGGAAATTAAAAAGGATTTATAATTATGTATCATGACAAACTCTTCGGAAAGCAGCAAGAGAGCTTTACACTGGTCAAAGAGCTTCTGCAGCAGCCGGGGCAATTTACTATATAATACACAACCCCAGCTCTGTTACTGCTTCAATGGCATAAGGCAGTGTTTCCCAACCAGGGTGCCTCCAGCTGTTGCAAAAAACTACAATTCCCAGCATGCCCGGACAGCCAAAGGCTGTCCGGGCACGCTGGGAGTTGTAGTTCTGCAACAGCTGGAGGCACGATGGTTGGGAAACACTGGCATAAAAGCTTCCACATCTCTCAAAAGAGTTTCTGCAGCAGCTGAGGCAATGTTTTATGTAACACAAGCCAGTTCTGTTGTTATTAAATCGACTGGTATAAAGCTACCTCAGCTCATCTCAAAGAGTTTCTGCAGCAGCTGAGGCAATGTGCTGTATAATACACACTCCCGTTCTTGTACTGAATGGCTGGTATGAAGCTGCCTCACCTCTTCTCTAGAACCGAGGTGTGTATTATACAGTACATTGCCTAAGCTGCTGCAGAAACTCTTTGAGAAGAGGTGAGGCAGCTTTATACCAGTTGATCAATAACATAACTGGGACGTGTTGGATGATACATTGCCTCAGCAGCTGAAAAAAAAGACTTTTGAAAAGCAGCAAGAGAGCTTCACACTGGTCAAAGAGTTTCTGCAGCAGCTGAGGCAATGCAATATCTAATCAACTGTTATGAAGCTGCCTCAGCTCTTCCCAAGAAGTTTCTGCAGCAGCTGAGGCAATATACTGTATAACACACCTCCAGCTCTCGTGACCAGTTTAAAGCTCTCTCGACTAGAACTGGGGTGCGTACAATACATTGCCCCAGCTGCTGCAGAAACTCTTTAAAAAGTAGTAAGGGAATGTACTATATAATATACAACCCCAGCTCTAGAGAAGAGGTGAAGCAGCTTCATACCAGTCAGTCACTTAGTAATAGAGCTGTGATATTATACAGCAGATTGCCTCAGCTGCTGCAAAAACTCTTTGAGAAGCACCAATAGAGCTTCACAACAGTCCAAGAGTTTCTGCAGCAGCTGAGGCAACATATTATCTAACACACCCTGGTTGTGTTATTGATTGACTGGTATGAAGCTGCATCGCCTCTTCTCAAAGAGTTTCCACAGCAGCTGGGGCAATTTACTGTATAACACACCTCAGCTCTGTTACTGTTTCACCGGCATAAAGCTTCCGCATCTCCTATCAAAAGAGTTTCCGCAGCAGCTGAGGTAATTAACTGTATAAAACACACAACCCCAGCTCTAGAGAAGAGTTGAAGCAGCTTCTTACCAGTCAATTAATAGTAGAGCTGTGGTATTATATAGTACATTGCCTCAGCTGCTGCAGAGGCTCTTAAAGAAAAAGTAAGAACCTTCTTACGGGTCAAAGAGTTTCTGCAGAAGCTGAGGCAATTTACCAGCTCTAGAGAAGCTGTGATGCAACTTCATACCAGTTAATCATTACTGGCAGTGGGGTGCGTAATTATTATACAGCTACTGCAGAAACTCTTTGAGACGAGGTTAGGGAGCATCATTGCAATGAAAGAGGTCCTGAAGCAGCTGCAGCAATGTACTGTATGACATTAATGACTGGCATAAAGCTTGACAATATACAATGCACACCCCTGCTCTGTTATTGATTGACTGCTCACCAACTTCTCAAAGAGGTTCTGCAGCAGTTATCTGCTCTAATATTGACTGACTGGCACGAAGCTTGCTCACTTCTTCTGTGATGTATTTTCCTGAACTATTAATGCTCAAGTCCCTGTCTCCACCATGCTGATATTAATGCATTGCCTTGTAAGAAACTTCAAAAGTGAATGTCCCCTTTAAGAAGAAACCAAAAGACTCCGGTAACTATGGCAGCACACATCGTTCACTCACCCGAGTGCACCACACGTTCAGTATATGTATACTTATATATGTAGTCACAGACACATGGTGCGTCTTCTCACATACCTTCTAATCAGGCAGCCACGGCCACACTCACATGCCGCATGAACACTGCGAGGAAGGACCCCAGGCTGCCCCGCAGCGCCTGATCACGTGTGCAGGGGGCCTTCACACCCACAGTCGCGCTGATGACGTCAGCGTCCGCACTACGGCAGACATGTTGGTGCAGGCGTATTGGAACAGATATTCTTAAAGGGGTAGTCCAACTTTAGACACTTATTTCCAGGATAAAAGCAGTCTTTCCCAACCAGTGTGCCTCCAGCTGTGGCAGTTTTGCCACAACTGGAGGCACACTCGTTGGGAAACACTGCTGCGTGACTATGGGAGCAAGACCTAGCAACTGATCGTCATAGCGACCGAAAAGATTTATTATTTAATAATTTTTTAAATAACAGCACCCATTTAACTCCTTTATGACCTAGGCCATAGCATGGCATTGATCAGTGTTAGCACCACTCGACTTCTCCTGCCTGGATCTCAGGCACGTAGCAGTCATTCGGCGATCAGACAGCGAGGGGGCAGGTAGGGATCCTCCTTGCGTCCTGTAAGTTTTTCGAATGACAAGATTTTACCGCAGCGGTCCCAAACAGCACCACTGAGCTAACTGGCAATGTTTACATGTTTTCATTTTAGACGCGGCAATCAAGTTTGCCTTACCTGCAGAGCGCGCGTCATACCTCGGGAGCCGCAGATGGACGTTAATGAATGTCCATTTGTGGCAAGGGGTTAATCGCCCCTTATCACCCCCTGCACATTACATACACACACCCAGTGCCATTTTATTCCCCCTCTTGATGCCACTTCATTCCTCCCCAAACCCCCTGTGCCATTTTATACCCCTGTGCCAAACCACCCCCTGTGTAATTTCATTCCCTCTTTATTACTCTCTATGCAATTTCATCATCCCCGCTTTACCACCACCCCATGCCACTTTATTCCCGTGTCAAATCATTTCCCCCGCCCCGCCCCGCCTCCTTACCTCTTGTACCACATCACTTTTTCCCTTCCCTCCTCCCCGTTGTTCTTCTTACTTGGCCAGCAGGCTCAGGTGCAGGGGCTCTCAGCAGGGTAGATGTTCTCCTGATGTCGTCTGTACTGCACTCACCACTGCCTGCAGGGACTCTCATAGATGGCGATGCATTTCCATGCAGAGTCTGCTGAAAGTTTCCAGCGCAGAAATTCTGCTATGTGAACAGTGCAGCAGAATCCTATTCAAATCAATGCTACTGCGGAATCTCCGTGCCAAATCCCAATGTGGAATTCCATTGTGTGAACATAGCCTTAGGCTCCATTGGTTGCAGATTCCAAAAAATACTGCATGCTGTGGAATTGACTCAGGTGTGAACTTAGCCTAAAAATGCAACAGATATAGGAAGCGACTGATTTCAGTTATTTTTTTTCCAAAGGGTGTGCAACCAAATATTAAGTTAAGGGGGCCAATAATTTTGTCCAGACCATTTTTGGAGTTTGGTGACATTATGTCCAATTTGCTTTTTTCCTCCCTTTTTTTGTTTAATTCCAATACACACAAAGGGAATAAACAAGTGTATAGCAAAACATGTGTTACTGCAATCCTTTCCTGTGAGAAATACTTCATTTTCTTGAAACATTTCAGGGGTGGCAACATTTACGGCCATTTTTTTTTTTGAATTCATAAAATAAAACCTATATAAATGAGGTATCTTTGTAACCATATGGACCTACAGAATAAAGATATGGCCCGACATTTATCATTTGTCTTTATCATTGTCTCCAGCCTGGATCTTAGGCATGAAGCAATCGAGTGACGATCGGAAGACGCGGTAAATAGGGACCATCCGTGTGTCTTCAGCTGATCGAGACACCGTGGTGATCCCCATCAGCCCGACTAAGCTCCTGGGAAGCATTCTTTTACATTTTAGAATGCAGCGATAAACTTTGATCACCGCGTCTAAAGAGTTAATGCCGGACATCGGACTGAACGGCGACATCCGGCATTAGTCACGGGTCCTGGCTGTTGATAGCAGCCGGAACTGTGCTGGTATGATGAGAGCTTTGCTCCTGAGCTTGCTTCATAACCCTGCCATGTCGCAGCGCCGTTTATAAACGGCGTTCTGCGGCAAGTGGTTAAAATTATACAGAAATGCTATTTCTCTACAGAGCGGTTATAAAAAATGGGAAGATCAGGGAAGATCTTATCTGTGCCAAATGTGGTAGGTCCCAGGCAGATTTTTTTCAACTAAAGGGGCACGCCGCTGCTCAGCGTTTGGAAGAAACTGTTCCGAACGCTGAAACTGGGAGCTCGTGAATTCATAGCCGCGCACCCTAAATGCATATCTATGGGAGGGGGCATGTCAGCCGTCTTCCCATAGACTTGCAGAGCGGGGGCAGGGCGTGACGTCACAATACTCCGGCCCCGTGGTCGGCACCCGGCAGTTTGTGAGCTGGCAGCGCAGCTCAAAGAGACGGGTGTCAAATGCAAGATTGAGGGTGGTCCCCAGCAGCCACACATCTTATCCTTTGGATAGGGGATAAGATGTCTTAGGGCCGGAGTACTCCTTTAAAGCAGTATTCCCATCTCAGGCTATTATCCCCTACCAATATCACAGGGGATAAAGAGATCGTTGGGGGTCTGACCAAAAAGGAGAACCCCACCGATCTGCTTGACATCCCCTATGCCAGTGTTTCCCAACCAGGTGCAACCATCTGTTGCAAAACTACAACTCCTAGAGGCACCCTGGGTACAAAAGACTGCCCTATCCTATGTATAGGGGATAGAGATGAGCACATTTACAGTAAATTCGATTCATCACGAACTTCTCAGCTCGGCGGTTGCTGACTTTTCCTGCATAAATTAGTTCAGCTTTCTGGTGCTCCGGTGGGCTGGAAATGGTGGATACAGTCCTAGGAAAGTCTCCTAGGACTGTATCCACCTTTTCCAGCCCACTTGAGCACTGGAAAGCTGAACTAATTTATGCAGGATAAGTCATCAACTGCCGAGCCGAGAAGTTCGTGACAAATCGAATTTACTGTAAGTTCGCTCATCTCTAGTGGCTGTGTAGTGTCTCTATTGTGATGACTTTGTCCAGTGTGAACTGTGCAACAATTTAAAGGGGTACTCTGGTGGAAAACATTTTTCCTAATCATCTGGTGACAGAAAATTAAACAGATTTGTAAGTTATTTCTATTTAAAAATCTTAATCCTCCCAGTCCTTATCAGCTGCTGTATGTTCCAAAGGAAATTCTTTTCTTTCTGAGTTTTTCTGTCTGACCACAGTGCTCTCTGCTGACACCTCTATACGTGTCAGGAACTGGAGCAGGAGAGGTTTTCTATGGGGATTTGCTCCTGCTCTGGACAGTTCCTGACATGGACAGAGGTGTCAGCAGAGAGCACTGTGGTCAGACCGGAGAGAACTACACAACTTCCTGGAAGTGCTGGCAGAATTAAGATTTTATTTTTTTTAAATAGAAGCAATTTACAAATCTATATAACTTTCTGGCACCATTTTTTTTTCCAAACTAATTTTTATAAATTTTTCATGGATACAAATCCAAATAAGAAAGAAAAAACATGCAAACAACATCACAGAGGGCAGAGACCCAATAACAGTTAATATGGTATAAAGGAAATAACCAGCAAATGGGAGGGCCAAGGCAGGCAAATGAAGCCACAGAATTCCGACAAAGGCCTCCAGTACCCTAATGGTAGCATAATAAATCAGTAACATTAACCATTTAAAGGCTTAAAACAGACATAAGTCTATGCACCATCCAATATAGACAGTCAGGCCCTAAGGGCCACAAACACGGAGGGGACGTGTAGGGGGAAAACCACACAGTAGGGACACTAAGACCGACACACAACTACCACAAGAGGCAAAGGGAGGAGAAAGAAAAGGGTAAAGAAAGAGAAGGTGGGATTGAGAAATAAAGGCGATTGTCTATCACAGAAACGATCCCAAGGTTCTCAGACAGACAGGAATAAGGGGATAGAATTAAAAAGAGGCCGTGAGAGATTCCAAAGAACGGATCTCACATATACGGGTTAACAGATCAGACTCGGGAGGGTCCTCTTCCAACACTTGGCAATAAGGGTTTTAGCGGCTAAGACAATATGAATGAAGAGCTTAAAGGGGTACTCCCGTGGAAAACTTTTTTTTTTTTTTAACCAACTGGTGCCAGAAAGTTTTTGTAAATTATTTCTCTCTTAAAAAAAAAATAAAAAAATCTTAATCCTTCCAGTACTTTTTAGCTGCCGAATACTACAGAGGAAATGGTTTTCTTTTTGGAACACAGAGCTCTCTGCTGACATCACCAGCACAGTGCTCTCTGCTGACATCTCTGTCCATTTTAGGAACTGTCCAGAGTAGGAGAAAATCCCCAGAGAAAACTTTTGCTGCTCTGGACAGTTCCTAAAATGGACAGAGATGTCAGCAGAGAGCACTGTGCTCGTGATGTCAGCAGAGAGCTCTGTGTTCCAAAAAGAAAAAACATTTCCTCTAGTATTTAGCAGCTAATAAGTACCGGAAGGATTACGTTTTTTTTTACTAGAAGTAATTTACAAATCTGTCTAAATTTCTGGCACCAGTTGATATATAAAAAAAAAATAAAAATACAAAAAAAAAAAGTTTTCCACAGTAGTACCCTTTTAAAATGGCTTTTTAGAAAGAGTGGGATGAGAAAGATGGAGAAGGTAAATAAGGGGGTCTAAAGGGACCGATACACCCAGAGCCTCAAATACCAGTCTCTGTACTGTTTTCCAGTAATCAGCAAGGAGAGGACAGGACCAAAAAATATGGAACACCGAACCCAGCCCCAGCCCCACCCCACGCCGCCAGCATTGAGGAGGGATGTCAGGGTTCAGTCTATTGAACAGTTCCAGAGTATGATACCAGCACATAATTAGTTTATACTGGGTTTCCTTATAGACAGTGCAAATCGATGCCTTAGAGGCTCTTTCCCAGATAACCCGGCACTGAGGTAGGGTGACAGTGTTCAGCCTCCCTATGACCCATATAACGGTGAGACGGTGGGTCGCCCTCAGGGGACTGGAGAAGAAAGGAGTAAATGTTGGGGAGAAGGCCCCTCGCCTGAGGCCCACCACAGCACAACGTTTCAAATCCAGTAGAGACCAAAGTGGAGCCAGTCATTGAGGACATAAAATGCCGCAACTGTAAATAGTGTAAGCGCTCAGACGAGGGGAGATCCCAACGAGCCCTCAATTGTTCAAAGGGTAGGAAAGAACGCAAGAGAAGGTCCACTACGTCAGCCCAGCAGAAAAAGCCTGGAGATCCCCATTCACGCACCATAGCAGAAGACAAGCCAGAAGGGAAGTCAGGGTGATAAAAGACGAGGAGAGGAAGGAGAAAACAGTTTATATTTTAGGGAGCAGTACCCCCCCCCCCCCCCCAAACATATACGGAGAATGACATGGGGCCTAGAAGAGGAGATAGAGACATAGTTGACACCGGAGGTGACCAGAGAAGAGCATTAGGGTGGATAGGAGCCGACCAAAGCTTCTCCTGCTCCATCCCGCGGCAGTATGCATGGCAAGAGGACCACGCCGCAAGATGGTGCAGGGGAGCTGCCCAATAGTATTTAAAATACATCCGGGACCGCCAGACCCCCCCTCCAATCCTGCTAGCCATCAAGTACAATTTCAGAAGAATCGTCATTTTAACCGCCGCAATACTCCCGAAAAAAGGAGATGTACTGCGAGTGCCATTTCTCCAGGAGAGCACGAAGTTCCCGAAAGAGGGGGAGATCATTAGTAAAGGGAGGAATAGCGAGAAGTAATATGAACCCCCAAATACTTAATAGCAGAGGGAGACCACTTAAGAGTAATTGGAGCGCAAGAGTGGAGTGAGATGGCGCCAGTTTATTTAAAAGAATTTGCTTTCTCACCAGAGTACCCCTTTAAGGTCTTTTTTGTAAGAAAAAATCTGCCATATCAATTCTTATTCCCTAAACAACAACATGTAAAAAACACAGCCTAAAAAAAGCACATACATTTTTCCACCCTTGTATAGTGCAGCATAGGCTATTGTAGAGGTTCTTGTGTATGCCTTGTGCTTACCTGATTCAACCAATGTGGCAAGCTGTTGCGAAACTATAACTCCCAGCATGCTGGAAGTTGTATGCAGCAAAGATATGGAATGACCCGGCATGAGAAAGGCTGTGGTTTCAGTAGGATGGAGCTGTGGTGGAGTGCAAGTGTAACCCCGTATGAGTGCCAATATAGGTATAAGTCCGTGTGTAGACCAATAGATACAAAATCAAAGTAGTAAGACTGCACTCACCAATGGCAACCAAGGTTGCCATTGGTGAGTGCAGTCTTACTTCTTTGATTTTATATGCTGGAAGTTGTAGTTTCACAAGAGCTGGAGGGGCACCGGTAGGGAAACACTGCCCTAGGGTTATGTCCTGTAGTTGCTGGTTGTACATGCTTAGTTGCAGCACTAGAATTTATGGGAAGGGGAGCTGTTTGAGAAGTAAACACTAGTTCCCATCCTGGTTTATAGACAAACAAGATCTTCAGTGAATATAAATTTATTTTTATATATAGCCACCAAAAAAACATAAAATCTGGCCTGGACAAGTGGGTGGTCTTCTCAGAGAGGTTTCACTGTATTACTTAAGACATCTCTCTGTTCACACGGTATTACTAGCAGATGGTTTCCCGCTGCGAGTTACGCTACCATTCATTTGAATGGGTCCACAGACAGTCCGCAAATCTGAAACTATCGGACTGTCTTTGGACCCATTTAACCCCTTAAGGACTCAGCGTTTTTCCCTTATGATTTTTAGAATGTGATGAGGAAAAAATGAAAACGCTTTAAATTTTGCACATAAAATTCCATATTATGGCTTATTTTTTGCGCCACCAATTCTACTTTGCAGTGACATGAGTCATTTTACCCAAAAATCCACAGCGAAACAGAAAAATTCATTGTGCGTCAATTTAAGAAAAAAAATGTAATTTTGTAATGTTTGGGGGCTTCCTTTTCTACGCAGTACATTTTTCGTTAAAAATGACACCTTATCTTTATTCTGTAGGTCCATACGGTTAAAATGATCCCCTACTTATAGGTTGGATAGTCGTACTTCGGAAAAAAATTCATAACTACATGCAGGAAGATTTATATGTTAAAAATTTTCATCTTCTAACCCCTATAACTTTATTTTTCCGCATACGGGCCGGTATGAGGACTAATTTTTTGCGCCATGTTCTGAAGTTTTTATCAGTACCATTTTTTGTATTGGACTTTTTGATTACTTTTTATTCATTTTTTCATGATATAAAAAGTGACCAAAAATACACTATTTTGGACTTTGGAAAATTTTTTTGCGCGTACGCCATTGGCCTGTGCGATTTAATTAACGATATATTTTTATAGTTCGGACATTTCCGTATGCGGCGATACCACATATGTTTATTTACAGTTTTTTTATTAGAGAAAGGGTTAAATGACCTTTGCTAACTTTTTTTTCACTTTTTTCTTGCAGTGTTATAGCTCCCATAGGGACCTATAGTACTGCACACACTGATCTCTTATGCTGATCCCTGCAGAGCCATAGCTTTGCACGGATCAGAGAGATAGGGGCACAATTTCTCAAGCCTGTAGCTCAGGCTTGGCGCGATCGGACGCCACGGAGACAGGTAAGGAGACCGCCGCTTGCATCCCAGCTGATCGGAACATCGCAATTTTATCGCAATAGCCCGATCAGCCCGACTGAGCTGCCGGGAAGAGTTTACTTTCACTTTCAGACGCGGGGGTCAACTTTGACCGCCGCGTCTGAAGGGTTAATAGTGCGCGGCACAACGATCGGTGCCGCGCGCTGTTAGCCCAGGGTCCCGGTCCGACCAGGACCAGGCTCAGGGCGTACAGGTACGCCACGAGTCCTTAAGAGGTTAAATGAATGGTAGCGTAACTCCAAGCAGGATTCCCACAGCGGGAAACCCCCGGCTAGTATTAGCGTGTGAACGCACCCATAGTCACAGGTCCCGCTCCTGGCACCCACATGAAATTGCCAGGGGAATGCAGGCACACATGGCAACCAGATAAACGGTGTCCTTGTAATGTACGCATCATCCTGGCCTTTCAGAACAAAAGCCACTCCTTCAGCCAAGTTCTTCTTCCATCTCAGACACAAAGTGGACCTAAACGGGAAACACATACACTTTGCACTTATACATCCATATTCACACCAGAACGCTTAACCACTTTATAAACTTTTTATTTGCCTTCCCTTAAAAACGACCGATCCATTATTTGCCAGGCTCACATACCCCCCAATCACAGGGAAAAAATGAACCACAAAATGGCAGCTTTGAGTGGGGTGGAGCTAATGTCCATCTGAGCCTTTACAGCTGGAGGAAATTGTGACATCCAACATGGACCAAAAAACCTGCAAGTCCCTGACATTCTTAAACTGCCCCAAATTCCTAAAATAAAAAAGGAGAAAAACAAAAAACAAAAACACCCTTTACATGATGAACTGCGAGACTACGATGTCTGAACAGAATGGATGATCAACCCCTAACCATGGCTGGCGCTGGACATTGTGATATCCAAATGACCCACTGAAAAATGTGACCCCCCCCACCCCCCCCCGAAAAGTGGCTACATTACCCCAAAAAAAAAAATTTTTTAAAGAGAATTTGTCCTTCAGAGCCAGTTAAGCGCCAAGCGATCACTGACATACAGGAAGATGGTGCAGCATATGGATTGTTTGCATATCCAGTTATTGTAAAGCTGAGAGTAGTCTCGGCCCAAACCAGGCAACAGTAAAAACAAGTAAAACCTCCCCTAAAAAGGGATTTCCTGGCAAAGAAGAAGAGGGCAATAGGGGAGGAGGAATAAGAAATATAAAACAAAAATGTAACTTCTTGCAACAGACACCAACTGGTGTGCAAAGGCCTCCTTCCAATGGGGTTAATTGACTTGCTGACTGGTCATTTGTGGCATCCCTCCGCTAGGTCTTGGGGGCCCTCCGCGACCTGCAAAAACGAAATAGCTTTCTTAAAAATAAAAAAAACGGAATTTAACCTGTTCCTCCTTAACTGATTTTAGCCCTAAGAATCTAAAAAGGAGAGACCCTGCATCTATGGCCTAGGGAGCTGTGTTGCGTTTGACTATACATTTTTTATAAAAAAAAAAATAATAATAATTTAGATATTTAGTTAAAAATTGTAGATATTAAATCTAAATATATGGTTTTAAATATATTTAAAAAATATATATTCAATTAAAAACATTTCTTTTTAAACAAATTTATAATATAAATAAAATTCTCATCCAATGTATTGATTTTCACTGGATATATGCAGTTTACACTAGAGGTCTTCTAACTGGACCTCCAGCTGTTGCAAAACTACAACTCTCAGCATGCCCAGACAGCCTTTGGCTGTCTGGGCATGCTGGAAGTTGTAGTATTGCAACAGCTGGAGGCACCCTGGTTGGTAAACACTGTTAAGATGTCAACATTTTGTTGGGTGAAGGTCTGGGTGTTCCCTCCCTGGCTCGCTGCAATCTACGAATTCTCCATAGACTTAATGGAGTCCGTCTCTTGCAGCAAAAAGCGGGAGAGAAGCTCTCAAGGCCACAGTTTGGAGACCACTTGTGTGAAATAAATATATATATTTTTTTTATTTATAATTTTATTTTTTAGATAAATAATTTGAGATAGAGAAAATATATATATATATATATATATATATATATATATATATATATATATATATATATATATATATATATATATATATATATATATATATATATATATATATATATATATATATATACACACACACATACATATATATATACATATATACATATATACACATACATATATACATATATATATATACACACACACACACACACACACACACACACACACTCATGTACACTGTAAAAAAAAATGTTATCTAAAAAAATTATATTAAATAAATACTGTTGAATTTATATATCACTAATAATTCTAATATATACATATACACACACACACACACACACATATATACATATATATTCTATAATATTTTTTTTTATCACACACCTGCTAGGATTAAGAGTTTTTTTGGTGTATTAAGATGCCCATCCAAAACAATCATTCACATACAAGACGCATACAACATGGAGCGGTGAACACCAGACAGCAGACATGCCAGGGCAAAAAAAAGGAGTCACAGGGTGGGTAGATCGGAATCAGACTAAAAAATAAAAAAATATATAAAAATAAAATAAAAATGTACAGTAGACATTTCTGCGACTGACAATCTTTCACTGACCTGAATGTTAGTGGAATGCAGAGATTTTTGCAAGGCCCATGTAAGTTGCAGAAGTTTTTTTTTACAACAAAATCCACCCCAAGGGTAGGGTCACACAACATGCCTCCACAGCATTTTTCATGCAGCAAATGTGCCAACGGCAGTCCGAATAGAGAGCACCCTGCAGCGTCCAGGTAGTTAGAGTGTCTGCTTGCGAGCGGACAGAGCTACAGCAAAGTGCTCACTCTTCTGACTGCCGTCAGCCCATTTGCATGAAATACACTGCTGATGCGCTCCATGTAACCCTATCCTAAAAGCTCAGTGTTTCCCAGTATGCCTCCAGCTGTTGCAAAACTACAACTCTTCGCATGCCAGGACAGCACTATGTGAAAGTGGAGTTGTAATAGAAAAGGTTAGCCTCTTAGGACAAAGTCAGCTTTTAGACCAGTGCTTTCCAACCAGTGTACCTCCAGCTGTTGCAAAACTATATCTCCCAGCATGGCTGTCAAAGCATGCTAAAGTTATTTAGCACAACGGTTGGGAAACAATAGTCTAGACCTATGTGTATCTTGCTTTGTAGACACCAGACGCAGGGAGTATGTAATGCACAACAGCAGAGCCTAATAAAAAAAACAGACCACAAACTCTGCAGTTGACGTTAACACAACTTTATTTGAAACTCAAGCAACAATTCACAAGTTTTGAGTTTTTGGGGGTCATTTTAATAGCAGGGGTAAAAAAAACTTATTTAGTTTTGTTTGCAAAAGTTAAAACGAGAAGAAAAAAAAAAAGTTATGAATGTACACAGCCCCATCTTTGTTGGGAAAAAAAAAGTTTAAAGAAAAAAAAATTAAGTTAAAACTTCAAGTTTTCAGGAGAAAAATTGTTAAAAGAAAAAAAGCCAAGTCACTGTAGCAAGAGGCAAACGTTTTTAACCAAGTGCCAAAATTTGATGCTCAGTAAATTTCAATGGATCCTATACAAAAAAAACAAAACAAAAACAGAATGTCTTGCTCAGCACCCGAGCGAGTTTTTAGAGTTACTACACCTCACACTAGATGCTGTGGGAGACTCGTTGTGGCTGACGTTATCTAGGTTTGTTATTGTAGGGGATAAAATATTCCTTCTGCTCCTCAGGCTCGAAACCAAGATGCCTGGAAGCTGCATTAGGAGTGCATCGCTTGAGCATTACCTCGAGGAGCGCCCCGAGGACCTCCTTGTCCAGTGCCACGCTTAAAGTTTTGTTGGTAGCCATCCTAAAGAGAATGAGGAAAGATTACAGCATATCAGTTTGCCTGGATTACGCCTGCATTCATTTGCTACAGAAACAAAGTCCAGTTTTAGATAAGCATAAAATGTTGCAGTATCTTGTAATTTCTTTTTTTATTGGACTAACAGCATTTTGTAGAGACAAGCTTTCGGGATTCCTCCCTTTATCAAGTGCCTTGGACTAGATAAAGGGAGTAAACCCTGAAAGCTTGTCTCTACAAAATGCTGTTAGTCCAATAAAACAGGTATTACAAGATACTGCAACATTTTATGATTTGCATCACTGGACTAATACGGCTACTCAAATTTACTAATTATATATATATATATGTCCGGGTGAAAAACAGATACAACCTGTATACTTTTTTTTAAATAGTGGTCAATGGGAACCGTATGTGCGTACAGTTCCATCCGGTTTACACAATACGGTTTTGCAGTTTGCACATGCCCCGAAAGTTCTTCCCACAAATATAAGAACCTTGAAAAGGACACAAAACCGTATCCATTCCCCCCCCCTTCAAACGACGTATTAAACCGTATGCAACCGGACATCGCTTTCAAACCATATACAGTTTAGAACCGTACAGAGGTATATACACGATTGATTATACGGTTCAGTCCGATTTTAAAGACACTTACAAAAAAGTGATACGGGAACAGTATTGCAAAAAAAAAAAAAAAAAAAATTGATGTGAATGCAGCTTTATGCAAAGTTTGTTTCTTCCACAGTTCATGGCATTCCACTGACTTCCTGCTTCACTTTTCAGCTAGTGCTCCATGATTACTTCTGGTTCCCCGTGGAAAGATACTGAGACTGACAGTCATTAACAGCCCCATCAATGAGAAAGACGGAAGCATGCCACTTTTGGGGGGGGCTTTCGTGAACTTTTCAGTAAAAATAAAAATCACACCATTGATTTAGTTCAGAAGTTGAAGATCTCGGCAGCACTTACCCGCTGGTAGTTGTTGGTATAATCCCGGGGAGCATTAAATTGTGGCTGCGAATAACCGGTGTTCGGAGTGTTGGAGAAGGCGGGGCGGTAACCATCATAACCTCCTGTGAACGAGCATAAGATATTAAATGCAAGTCTAACACCCAAACATTAAATAAAATCCTCATTAAAAAGGAGATTTTTGATTACTTCCATTAAAATCTCTCTCAAAGGATCCATTGTGGGACACAGACCGTGGGTGTATGCTGCCGTCTCTAGGAGGTGTGACACTTTATTACCATAAAGTCTGCTCCTCCCAGCAGGATATACCCGCCTTCAGGCCCTGAGCTAATCCGTTTTAGTTCCAGAGCAATAGGAGAGGACCGACAGGTCAAAGACGACAAACTGTCCGAGAACCAGAAGAAAAAAAAAAAATAAAAAAAAGAAAAAAAATACATAACTGAACACTCCCTCGGACAGAGAACCAAAGAAAACCCCAAAAAGGGCGGGAGCTGTGTCCCCCAATGGATCCTTCGAGAGAGATTTTATGGTAAGTAAGCAACCTTTTCTCTATCGGCTCCATTGGGAGACACAGACCGTGGGACGTACCAAAGCCGTCCCTTGGGTGGGCAGATAAGCAGTCAGGCAGACAGCCGATCCACTGCCGCCTGCAGCACTTTACGACCCAGACTGGCATCAGCCGATGCAAAGGTATGAACCAGGTAGCCGCCTTGCAAATCTGCGAGGCCAAGGCTCTATTCTGGAGAGCCCAAGATGCCCCAACAGAACGGTAGAATGAGCCACAACCCTGAAAAGGAGGAATCTTCCCCTTACAGCGATAGGCTTCCGAAATGACAGACTGAATCCACCGAGAAATTGTGGCCTTGGAAGCAGGTTGTCCTTTACGACGACCCTCTGTAAGGACGAAAAAGGAATCACACTGACTAAACGCAGAAGTGATGGAGAGATAAGACCGGACAGCCCGAACCACATCCAGCTTGTGAAGTAAGTGCTCCTTAGGATAAGAAGGACAAAAAGACGGGAGGACAATGTCCTCATTGAGATGAAAAGCCGAAATCACCTTAGGCAAAAAAGGAAAGATCTGGCCGGAAAACAACCTTGTCCTGGTGGAGTACCAGAAACTAAGAACGGCATGAGAGAGCTGCCAATTCAGACACCCTCCGGATGGAGGTGATAGCAACAAGAAAAGCCACATTCCAAGAAAGGAGGCGGAGAGACACCTCTAAGGGGCTCAAAAGGTTCACCCTGGAGGGCACTTAGAACCAGATTAAAGTCACAAGGGTGAGAGGGCGACCGATAAGGAGGGACAGCATGCGCCACTTCTTGAAGGAAAGTCCGGACATGAGAATTAGAAGCCAGAGGACGCTGGAAGAGAATAAAAAGGGCCGAAACCTGATCTTTAAGGGAACTGAGAGACAACCCTAGTTCCAACCAGACTGCAAAAAGGAGAGAAGACGGGGAACCGAGAATTGTCACAGGAGACAGGACCCGAGCGTCACACCAGCGAAAACAAGACCGTAAGGTATGGTGGTAAATTCTTGCCGAGGAGGGCTTACAAGCCCTGAGCATGGTGTGAATGACTTGGGAAGAGAACCTGCTGGCCCTCAAAACCGCGCTCTCAACCGCCAAGCCGTCAAATGCAGCGACTGTAAATTGGGGTGGCAAAGAGGACCCTGTGAGAGAGCAGGTCCGGACCAAGCGGAAGGTGCAGCGGAGCGTCGTCCAGGAGCCTGACCACGTCGGCATACCACGACCTTCGGGGCCAATCTGGAGCTACCAGAATGGCAGGAACATCCTCCGCTTTGAGCTTCCTCAGAACCCTGGGAAGGAGCGGAAGGGGAGGAAACAGGGTACAGCAAACCCCGCCCAAGGAATCACTAGGGCGTCCACGGCTAAAGCCAGAGGGTCTCGGGACTTTGACACAAATAGAAGTATCTTCTGATTGTGCCGGGACGCGAAGAGGTCCACGTCTGGAATGCCCCAGAGGTCGCAGATCTGTGCGAAGACCTCTGGATGTAGGGACCAATCGCCGGGGTCGGGTGAGGGCCGACTGAGGAAGTACGCTTCCCAGTTGAGTACCCCCGGAATGTGGATCGCCGAGATGGACGGAACCATGCTTTCTGCCCAGATGAGAATCTATGTCACTTCGGCCATGGCTGCCGAGTTGCGAGTGCGGCCTTGACAATTTATGTATGCCAAGGCCGTGGCGTTGTCCGACTGGACGCGGACAGGTCGCGTCTGAAGCCGGGACTCCCAATGAAGAAGACAAAGCAGGATCGCCTGTAGTTCCAATGTGTTTATCAGAAGAAGGGCTTCTCGGGGAAACCAGAGTCCCTGGACCGTCCAATCCCTGAACACACCGCCCCAGCCCGACAGACTGGCGTCTGTCGTAACCACCTGCCAGTGAAGGGGAAGAAATGAGCGCCCCTGGAGAAGAAGCGGGGAGCGGAGCCACCAGAGAAGAGACTGACGGATCCTGTGAGGGAGAAAAATCTTGCGATCGAGGGACAGCGGAGATCTGTCCCACCGAGAGAGAAAGCGCCAGTTGAAGAGGTCGGTAATGAAACTGGGCAAAGGGCACGGCCTCTATGGTCGCCACCATCCGACCATCCCGGGAATCGAAAAAAAAGCGATCCCTCGGGAGGGAGGAGAATTCGATATGGTAACCGCTGGATACCACGTCCCTGACCCAGGAGTCCTGAATGTGTGTGGTCCAGATGTCTCGAAAAAAAAAAAACCTCCCACCCTAGAAAAAAAACTGCGGGTGGGGGCTTCACTTCATGCGGAAGAGGGTTTGTGGTTGCCCGATTTGGCCGCAAACTGTCTGGAATGGTTGGTGTCCGACTTTCAAGACCTTGCTGGGGCAAAGGACCGAAAGGAAGACCGGGTACGCAGCTCTGTCGTGGTAGAGCACCGACTCCGAGGACTTCCTCTGGAGAAGCGACGTTTGTGACCAGATGACAGGGGTGGGCGGGACGGGTGTGAGCGCCCACGCCTATATGAGGACTCAATGGAAGAGTATGACGAGGCACCCCTAGTACGCTTGTGAGAGCGTGATGTATGTGGGGAAGCGGAGAGAGCCCCCAGAGGGTCGGCGCAGGGAAGACCCCTTCAAGGCAGACACCACTTCCCGGGAGGCCTCAGCCACCGAACGGGAGACTTGGGTCAAGTCAGCCATATACTGGGTCAGGGAAGAAACCCAGGTTGGAGGGGCAGCTGAATCCACCGGGACCGAAAGGGCATCCGGGGGTACCTGGGGGAGCAGTGGAGCAGGCAGAGCAAGTGGGCCGAGTAGAGCTAGGCATCTTAGCATTACAGTGCTTACAGACAAAATAAGTCACCAACGCTCCGGTTTTCTGTTTAGAGGGAGGAACAGCTCTGGGTACGGACATAATGAGAAAAGACAGGACTTTCTCACCCTAGTCTGTGTCTCCTGGCAGCGAGGAGAACTCTGCTCCGTGCAGCTAGTGAAAAAAGGCCAGCCAATAGCCAGAGAGGGGCGTGCCTGAGGCAGAGGCACTGAAGGATTGGCCTCACAGTGAAATTCGCGCCCACGGCGCCGATTGGAGGACACTTACATAATGGACACTTACCTAATGAAGAACTTACCTAATGGAGTCTTCTGTGAAGTCTTCAGTCAGCTTTTTGTCACCTGCATCACACCTGGCTGCTATGCGCGAGCGAGGCGAGCAGAGAAATAGGGGGACCCGGACCCATGAGGTACCAACCCATGCTGACCGTTGGCGAGGGGGGGGGGGGGGGGGGGGGGTGAACAGCGCATATACGCAATGTCTGTGCCCCCTTACTCACAATGGGGAAACAGGGAACCGGAGTCCCTGAGTCCCCAGCTGAAAACATGAAAGAAAAAAAAGGGAATAAAAAAAAACTAACACTTCCCTATACTAGGAAAAATAATAAAATAGAAGACCTGGTCTGGAGAATTCCAGACCATGTCCACCTCCTTCAGACACTAAACTTAAACTGATTACCTCAGGGCCTGGAGGCGGGTATATCCTGCTGGGAGGAGCCGACTTTTTTTTTTTATTACCATAGTGTCACACCTCCTAGAGACAACAGTATACACCCACGGTCTGTGTCCCTCAATGGAGCCGATAGAGAAACAATGTTTACTGCCCACAAGATGACAGTAATGGAAAATAAATCCCATTAGGGTTACAGAGTTGGGTGCTTTTGTCGGCCAGGACGCCCGGGGTATGGATTATCCTTACCCCAGGCGTCTAGGCCGAGATTAATTTCCCCCACCACATTCGGGACATCCCTGTGTCCCAAAAGATGTTTTCGGGATACAAGGATGTCCCGTTATCTTTCTGCGGCCCGCGTTAACTTAAAAAAGGCAGGGGCCGCTGGTAGGTAGCGCATGCAGAGACGTCACTGACGTCCTGTGCGTGCGTCCATAGGAACATCTGAGCAGAGCATAGAGGAGGACGACGCGCACTGCACGTCAGCTTTGGTTCTCCGACCACCGCTCCTCCGATCCCGGGACCTACTGCTATGGCCTATAGTCCATAGCAGTAGATCGATCGTGACCCCGGACCGGAGGACCGGTGGTCGGAGAACTGAAGTGGGGCAGTACACAGACCTACAGCCTTCAGCCATATACACAGTGTATGTCTGTGGGGGAACTATGCTGGCTACCTAGTGTGGGGGGTAAATGTTAAGGTACTGTATCGTGGTGGAAGGGTAGTCTTATACAGTATCTTCTTCTAAATCTGAATAACCACTTTAAACTGTGGGTAGAATGGATTACATATGCTTATACAGAAGCAAACATGCTACACCCACATAGATCGGGGGAGCGGGGGGTGGTGTTGGGGGTCACATTCTGGCAACTCAGCAGTTGTTTATTGTCATTTTAAATCAAAGCCTGGTGCATCATATGCTTTATGTACTATCATCCCACAGGCTATGAAAAAGACGGATGACCATCTTCAGTAAGTTAGCAAGTTCTAAACTCCCCTTACAGGTTCTGCATGCAAATTTTAGTAGTGCATGCAAGGGTGCAGATAGCCTTTAGACCAGCTAGTGTGCCTCCATCTACAAAACTACAACTCCCAGCATGCCCAGACAGCCAAAAACTGTCCTGGCATGCTTGGAGTTAGTTTAGCAACAGCAGAAGGCACACTGGCTTGGAAAAACTGCATGAGGCTTCACATTTACCTCTGAAGCCATTAGATGGCCCTCTGTAACCATTCATCAAGCCCCTACTGCCACGCTGTCCACCACGGGGCATCCCTCGGTTGTTATAGAAGGGTTGGTTGTTGCGAGGAAATCCGGTATTTTGCTGTTGTGCCTGCTGATGCCCGGCAGAAGCTTGGTGAGACTGGTCCGATGAATGGTAAGGGTTTACCACTAAAAGAAAGCAGTGAAATCACACTGTGCTCGCTTTATAGATGATGACAAAGTTTATTAAATGCAACTTCAATGGACCTGAAGAACACACTAAGGCACTGCTGTGGATCTGCAGATTGTAGGCTGCTCACTTCACCCCATAAAATAAGCGTAGTCCACATCCGGGATACCCCTTTTACTTCTACACAGTAGGAAGGACCTATGATAACATGTGCCAAAACATACCGTTATAAAGTCAGGGCTCAAGTCCTGCAGAACATGTGGAAACAGTTTCTACATTTTTTTCCACAGCAGAAACACTGTTCCCATTAGTAGGACCAGTCCTTGAGTGGATACCTTGTGCGAGTTCCCACACTTTCCCCAGACTTTACCCCTGTTTACAGTGCAACTTTCCATTAGAACAATAGGATTCCTTCACAGCCCCATCATTTGCCGACACTTTACATGGGCCATTACCTGTTTGTAGCTGCTCTTGTTGAAGATCAGATTGTTCCACTTGAAGAGGCTGGCCAGGGAAAGATTGGTTGTAACTGGTTTGGTACTGGTTCTGTTTCAGCGTTTCTGCTTCATTCACAGGGGGGACAGGTGCATTCATATTAAATACCTAACAGAACAAGAAACTTCTATGATGCTCAGTTGTTTCAGACACAAAGAAGATGTAGAAGCATTAAAGGGGAATTGTGGTATTTAAAAAAGGGGTACTCCACAGGATAATAAAAAAAAATAAAAAGTTACGAGATTTGGTGCCAGAAAGGTAAAAAAATCTTTTAAAAAAATCTTAATTCACCCAGTACTTATCAGCTGGTTATGATCCACAGGAAGTTCTTTTTTGTTATTGAATTTCCCTTCTGTCTGGCCACAGTGCTCTCTGCTGACACCTCTGTCCATGTCAACAACTGTCCAGAGCAGGAGCAAATCCCCATAGCAAATATATGCTGCTCTGGACAGTTCCTAAAATGGACAGAGGTGTCAGCAGAGAGCACTGTGGCCAGACAGAAGGGAAATTCAATAACAAAAAAAGAACTTCCTGTGGATCATACAGCAGCTGATAAGTACTGGAAGGATTAAGATTTTTTAATCGTAGTAATTTACAAATCTATTTAACTTTCTGGCACCAGTTGACAAAATAAAATTGATTAAGTTTTATAGTGGAGTACCCCTTGTAAAGTTCTTGTCGCCTTTCCACAGGATAGGGGATAATTATTTGATTGCTGAGTGACTAACCGCTGGGACCCTCCTGCCCACCTTCCAGGCTCTCCTCATTGGCAGGTATTTACCTCCGCACGGAGTGGTGGTTGACACACCCCCTGCATGCATATCTATGGAAGAAATGGAGATACGTGGGCACTGTATATCCAAGCTCTCCCATAAAGATGCATTGACAGCCCAGAGCAGTTCAGTGTAAGATTAGCTGTGATTGGCTGAGGCCACATATCCCTTCCCTCAGCTCATGCACTGAACTCTACAGTTTCAGCTCTGCCCAGCAGCTTGCAAAAGGGAGCAGAAATATTCAGCACAATGCAATGAAAGCATCATGACTTTACAGTCTAGCTCAGTTCAAAAAGGAAAAAGGAGCTGAAATATTTAGCTCTACACCAGTGTTTCCCAGTGGGCCTCCAGCTGTTGCAAAACTACAACTCCCAGCATGCTGGGAGTTGTAGTTTTACAACAGCTGGAGGCACAGGTTGGGAAACACTGCTCTACACAGTGCTAAGGTCCCACACCTGCATTTCAGGACTTTTGTCTATGGCAGGCTGCTGCAGGAGACCATCTGAAAGCAGGACTCCAGGCAGGAACACCTGGTGGCCAAAGTTTTAGACATTAAAACACAAAAGTTACAAAATGTTTTATGCATATTAGCAAATGTAATTTAAACAGGCTAATCTATACATTTGTATTACCAATGACAGGTACCATTTAAGTGTAGCCAGCTTAAACCAAACCCTCTCCCATCTTAGCTCGTCATCAACTTACAGTCTGCATGGACTGGAATGGAGCAGCATTCACATTGATACCACTGCTATGCAGAGGCTTGTTGGACCCAGTCTGAAACACCTGAGGTTGGGAAGCAGCAGGAAGTGACGAGGAAGTCTGCGTTGGATCTGTACTTAAGGTTAAAGATGCCTGTAAACAAGATATTTAAGTTTAGTTTTAGTGATCTTTAGAAATGGTGGGAGAGCATTGGATGCTACTGAACAACCATGTGCTACCTGGATTTGTTCCATGGCATCCTTTTGGGACCGCTGTTCTGTGGGATGAGGAGTTTGGTACATCTGTGCAGAGCCAGCATAGCCTTCACTAGTGGAAGATACCATTGTAACCTTCAGAAAAGGAAGTAGACACAATTGGATTTCTTTTAAAGAGAGTTTCCTAAATGCCTCAACCATGTTTCAAACACCAATAATCAAGCATAAAAACATTTCTCCATCGGCTCCATTGGGGGACACAGACCGTGGGTGTATGCTGCTGTCTCTAGGAGGTGTGACACTATGGTAATAAAAAAAAATAAAATAAAAAAAAGTCTGCTCCTCCCAGCAGGATATACCCGCCTTCAGGCTCTGAGCTAATCAGTTTAAGCTTAGTGTCTGAAGGAGGTGAACATGGTCTGGAATTCTCCAGACCAGGTCTTCTTATTTTTTTATCTTCCTAGTATAGGGACGTTCGTTTTTTATTCCTTTTCTTTTTTTCAGGTGGGGACTCAGGGACTCCGGTTCCCTGTCTCCCCATTGCGAGTAAGGGGGCACAGACATTCCGTATATGCGCTGTTCACCCCCGAACACCCTCCCTCCCCCCCGTGGGCGCGATTTTCAGTCAGAGTGGGGCCAATTAGTTAGTGCCTCTGCTACATGCACGCCCCCCTACTATTGGCTGGCCCGTTTCTCACACTAGCTGCACGGAGCTGTTCTGACTGCAGCTGCCAGGGGACACAGACTAGGGTGAGAAAGTTCCTGCCTTTTTTTGCTCATAATGTCTGTACCCAGAGCCGTTTCTCCCTCTAAACAGAAACCTGGAACATCAGTGACTTATTTTGTCTGTAAGCACTGTAGTACCAAAATGCCTGGCTCTACCGAGCCCACTTGCCCTGCCTGCTCCACTGCTCCCCAGACCCCCTGATGCCCTTTCGGTCCCGGTGAGTTCAGCTGCTCCTCCAGCCTGGGTTTCTTCCCTGACCCAGTATATGGCTGACTTGTCCCAAGTCACCCGTTCAGTGGCTGAGGCCTCCTGGGAAGTGGTGTTCGCCTTGAAGGGGTCTTCCCTCTGAGGGGACCCGCTCCTCGTCTCCACATACTTCACGCTCTCACAAGCGTACTAGGGGTGCCTCGTCTGACTCCTCAATTGAGTCTTCAGATAGACATGGGAGTTCCCGTTGTGGGTCCCGCCCCTGTCATCTGGGCACAAACGTCGCTCCTCCAGACGACGTTCTTGGAGTTGCCGCTCTGCCACGCCAGAGCCGCATACCCATCAGACTCAGAGGACCGCTCGGACTCAATTGCAAATGGTGAACTCATTGGTGACAGCCATAAGAGACATCTTTCACTTCGAGGACCCACGATCTTCGGATGTCACTCCAGGAGTATCCTTTCATCGTGCTAAGCCAGCACCTCAAAGGTTCAGCTCTCATGCTGACTGACGACATTCTGGAATCTGCATGGAAACATACAGACAAGAGGTTCCCGGGAAGCAAGACTATTCAAGAACGTTATCCATTTGACAAGGACTGGTGGATCCACTGAGGGAGGGGGAAACCACCTTAGTGACACAATCTCCCGGCTCTCTAAGGCGACTACACTGCCTCTGGCCTTCAAGGATCCCTCGGACAAGGTAGAATCCTTAGCGAAGTTTGCCTCTGAAGCAGCTGGCTCTTTTCTTCCCATCTTCGCCTCGACATGGGTGTTCAAGGCTCTGTCGGAGTGGTGCCAAAAGCTCCATCAGGATATCTTAGCAGGATCCCCCCCAGAGAATCTAGCTGCTCTGGCTCTCCAATGCTCTAAAGCTGGGGACTTCCTGTGCGCAGCTTCCATGCAGTCAGCCCGTTCTGCCTTTGCTGTGGGTCACCTAGCGGCTCTCTGCCGCTCTATGTGGCTTAAAGCTTGGAATGCGGATGCTGTCTCCAAAAGGTTCAGGGACTCTGGTCTCCCCCGGAGACCCTTCTTCCGATAAACATATTGGAATTACGGGCGATTCTGCTTTGTCTTCTTCATTGGGAGTCCCGTCTTCAGTTCTGTCCTGTCTGCGTTCAGTCGGACAACGCCACGGCCGTGGCGTACATAAAACGACAGGGCGCACTCGCAGCTCGGCAGCCATGGCCGAGGTGACCAAGATCCTCACCTGGGCGGAAAGCAAGGTTCCAGCCATTTCGTCGATTCACATTTCGGGAGTGCTCAACTGGGAAGCTTACTTCCTCAGTCAGTCCTCACCCAACCCCGGCGAGTGGTCTCTACATCTAGAGGTCTTTGCACAGCTCTGCAACCTCTGGGGCATTCCGGATGTGGACCTCTTCATGTCCCGGCACAATCGGAAGATTATTCCTTTTGTGTCCAAGTCCCAGGACCCTCAGGCTCTGGCCATGGACGCCCAAGTGATTCCTTGGGCGGGGTTTGCCCTACCCTATCTGTTCCCTCTTCCGCTACTTCCCAGGAGCTGAGGAAGCTCGAAGCAGAGGATGTCCCCGTCATTCTGGTAGCTCCAGATTGGCCCCGAAGGTCATGGTACGCCGACTTAGTCGGGCTCCTGGACGGTCCACTGCACCTTCCGCTCCGTCCGGACCTGCTCTCTCAGGGTCCTCTTTGCCACCCCAATTTACAGTTGCTGCATTTGACGGCATGGCGGTTGAGACAGTGGTTTTGAGGGCCCCCGGGTTCTTCCCAAGTCATTCACACCATGCTCCGGGCTCGTAAGCCCTCCTCCGCAAGAATTTACCACCGTACTTGGCGGTCTTATTTTCGTTGGTGTGAAGCTCTGGACTTTTCCCCGGTAACCTTCTCAGTTCCCAGTCTTCTCTCTTTTTTACAGTTGGGGTTGTCTCTCAGTTCACTTAAAGGTCAGGTTTAGGCCCTTGCTGTTCTTTTCCAGCGGCCCCTGGCCGGACCTTCCTTCAAGGAGTGGCGCACGCTGTTCCTCCTTATCGGTCACCCTCTCTCCCTTGGGACTTGAATTTGGTTCTGAGTGCCCTCCAGGGTGCACCCTTTGAGCCCCTTAGAGAGGCGTCTCTCCGCCTCCTTTCTTGGAAAGCGACGTTTCTTGTTGCCATCACCTCCATCTGTAGGGTGTCTGAATTGGCAGCTCTTTCCTGCCGTTCTCCATTTCTGGTGATCCACCAGGACAATGTTGTTTTCCGGACAGATCCTTCCTTTTTGCCTAAGGTGGTCTCGGCCTTTTATCTCAATGAGGACATTGTCCTTTTGTCCTGCTTCTCATCCTAAGGAGCGCTTACTACACAAGCTGGATGTAGTTCGGGCTGTTCGGTCTTATCTCTCCATCACTTCTTCGTTTCGTCAGTGCGATTCCTTTTTCGTCCTTACGGAAGGTCGTCGCAAGGGACAACCTGCTTCCAAGGCCACCATTTCTCAGTGGATTCGGTCTGTCATTTCGGAAGCCTATCGCTGTAAGGGGAAGATTCCTCCTTTCAGGGTTGTGGCTCATTCTACCCGTTCTGTTGGGGCATCCTGGGCTCTCCAGAGTAGAGCCTCGGCCTCGCAGATTTGCAAGGCGGCTACCTGGTCGTCTTTGCACACTTTCTCAAGGTTTTACCGAGTTCATACTTTCGCATCGGCTAATGCTAGTCTGGGGCGTAAAGTGTTGCAGGCGGCAGTGGATCAGCCGTCTGCCTGATTACTCATCTGCCCACCCAAGGGACGGCTTTGGTACGTCCCACTGTCTGTGTCCCCCAATGGAGCCGATAGAGAAAATGATATTTTTGTTTACGTACCGTAAAATCTCTCGAAGGATCCATTGGGGGGACACAGCTCCTGTCCTTTTTTGGGATTTTCCTTTGGTTCTCTGTCCGAGGGTGTGTTCAGTTATGTTTTTTTCTTCTGGTTCTCGGACAGTTTGGGGGTTTTCTTTGACCTGTTGGTCTCCTATTGCTCTGGAACTTATACTGATTAGCCTGAAGGCAGGTATATCCTGCTGGGAGGAGCCAACTTTTTTTTAATACCATAGTGTCACACCTCCTAGAGACAGCAGCATACAGCCAAGATCTGTGTCCCCCAATGGATCCTCCGAGAAAGATTTTACGGTAAGTAAACAAAAATCTCCTTTTTATCTACCTGCTTTGTAAACGTGACAACACTGGAGCCTAGATTAGGATTTCTTTTAATTCAATAGGTTAAGGCAATGCTTCCGAACCAGGGCGCCTCCAGGTGTTTCAAAACTGCAACTCCCAGCATGCCCGGACAGCCTCTGGCTGTCCGGGCATGCTGGGAGTTGTAGTTTAGCAACATCTGGAGGCACCCTGGTTGGGAAACACTGGGGTAAGGATATAGTGGACAAGACTCTAAAGCCATAACGAGAATTAGAAACAAAATCCTAACTCACCTGTGTGCTATCTGGACCTTGGCTGGGCTGAGATAGCCTGGGCTCAGAGTGAACTACAATAAAAAGTTAAAGGTTTAGTTAATTGGCACAAATATTTAGAGTTGGAGAGTCCATTTAGAAAAGGGGGAAGAGGGGAGGAAAAAAAAAAAAAAAAAAAAAAAAGTTACCTGGCTGACAAACCATCTGTGGCAGATCCAAGCTTTGAGCTGGATTCATAGGTTGTGCAGATACAATGGCTGGGTCAATTGGTTGGTTATCAAAGTCCAACATAGAGTCCTATGAAGTATTATTAATGTACGGTGTGAATATTTTAATTTTTTTTTTATAAAATAGACAAATATATAAATTTTACACACACATTATATATTTTAATGTAGTAGTAAGCGTGGATAGGTCCTCAGCTCACTCCCCTAGCCCACAGCGCTCTGACCGGCATGGGCTACGCCTGTAGCTAATGGACAAAAGAAAAGGAAATGTGCAGCACAAATTAGTGCAGAACGGAGCTGTTTATTGCAGAATATAACCTTGGTACAAGGACATGCTAGACAGTGACGCTTTTCGGCCCTACAACCGGGCCTATGACTAAGGCCCGGTTATAGGTCTGAAACGCATGACTGATATCTAGCATGTCCTTGTTATAGGTTATATTCTGCAATAAACAGCTCCGTTTTGCACTAAAATGTGCTGGACATTTCCATCTATATCTATATACACACACACATACATACATACACACACACTTTTTAAAATAACCTGACTAACCTGCATGAAATTGTATGGACCTTGCATTTGGGCCATCAGATCCTGAACCCTCTGCCGTCGGACAATAGGATCAGGCTGAACTTGAGGGATAGCATTTAGCTGAAGGGGCTCAGGATTGGGAGGGGATGCCGCCTGCTGTTGCTGAAGTGAGTTCACAACCTATATAAAACAAAGTTACAGAGAGTGTCAGTCACCAGGACAGGGTATTCAATATGGACAAACCACTAGGCCAACCACTTACCTAAGAGCTGCAGCCCCATCACTTAGCTGGCAGTGCCAGAATTCAGACCCCACCAATCCCCCTACTGATGAGCTATCCCAAGCCTTAATTAAAACCAATAAAAATCCTTTGGTGATTTTAAACCCTCAGTCTAGATCAGCCACTAGTGCCATGTACACAGGATTGCAAAGGGCAAGCAATCAAAAAAAGGGGTGCTGAATCAAAATGTGGGATTAGGATGTCTTTTCTAGCAATTATGAGAAGGGCAAACACTATGCCAAGCAAGAGAAATTCTATCACAGTCACTCACTTCAACAGTTTCTACTGTCCAGTCATCAACCTGTTCCTTCTCATTGCTGAACTGGGTTTCTGTCATGAACTGTCTGTTCACAAACTGTAGGAGATAATGGAAGCATAAAAAGTTAGATCAAAAAGACAGACAAGTGGCAAGAACATGAAAGGCAAAATTAATCTCCAAAGAAATAACCATAATGACAACCGAAAGCATCAGACAGGTCCTTCAAAAAAATGTGAGTGAGGCCTTATTGTTGAATTTATTTATTTTTTTAAACTCCCTACTAAGTAAGCTTATGGCAGTAATGCAGCGCCATACAATGCACCTAGGGCTTGTGTGTGGGATTACACCTATAAAGACAAATGCACACAATGCATGTTTATTGTAAAAATAAAATAAAAAACCTCACGTTTGGCAACAAGTGCTGCCAAAACATGAAGTATGTAGCCACCAGTTTAAGAGAAATTCACATACAAATACACATTTTTAACCAGCCATAAGGCCACAACACCCAGATTCCCTCTAATCTGCAGAGCCAAACTTTAAAGAGGTTATCCTTGCAAAGACATCTTATCCCCTATCTAAAGGATAGGGGATAAAATGTCTGATTGTGAGGGTCCGGCTGCTGGAACTCTGTGGTATTAAACACAGGAGCTAACTGCGCTTCATACCTGTGGGTCGCAGCTGTTATCAGGTAAAACTGGAGGGGGGTCCAAGGGAGCAGGAATTTGTCGTTTTAAAGGCACAGGGTTAACTAGACCTCTGTGTATTCAAATGCACAGTATCCTGCGCATATTTAAAGCTGCAGATTTCAATGTAAACGAAATGATTGAACACTGCTTCAAATATGCAGCATTAACTATGCACAGGACATTGTATGTGTGAACAGACCTATAAAAAAAAGGTGTAACGGAGGGCGAGTGCTACAGCAAATATTACCTCAAGTCCCATGACTGCAAGTAATACTTGCTTTAGTCCAAATGTTGTAAAGTAAGCAAGTCATGTAATTCTTTATGCTGACAAGGCTGGGAGCACTTTAGTGTGGAACCTGCATCAGCACAAGTCAGTCCAAGATACAGATGAGGAATACATTAAAATCCTTACCTCAGTGGACTCTACTTCAGTGGGCTCAGCATATTCCTCCACGGGTTCGGGTTCTAGCAGGAAGAAAAAAAAAAAATTTGAAATAAAAAAAATGAAAGGTCTAGCAACTGTTCCTTCAACATTAGGTGCGTCTTTTCTGCAGTAAATTTGCAATAATTGCAGCAATAAACGCTTCAAAACTGCTTAAGTGTAAATGCACCCTTCTATTAAGTGCCCTCCTATAAGTTCACTCCACTTATCTATATGGTATAAGCTCAGCTTAGGATGTCATCTATGCTTATTAAATATTGCACAGCTATTACAAGGTATTTTAAGTAGGACAGTAGGAAAATACCGAGCTCGGGCGCTTGTTCTTCTGCAGGCGGCGCTGCAAGGGCTTCTTCCTCCTCGCAGAGCCCATTCTGGTGATTCTGGGGGCTATCAAAATATCCGCTCTGAAGGATACGATCCAGCAGTTCACGCAGGGCTTTATCTAGAACAAGCAGGACAAGGTCTTAAAGTCCAAATGTCAAAGGGATTCAAAATCTCACTAGTCCTCTTACATGATCATTTAAAGTGGAAATTTCACCTAATACAGTGAGTGACCTGTGGTTCTCCTGTACCTACAAAAAAAACTCCTACAGGACATGATGAATTATTTAAAGGCGTACTCTGGTGCTCCTGCATTCTGAAGCTATAGGCCGTGATTGCCACGCCCCTTGTGACAACTCCACGCCCCCTCCATTCATGTCTATGGGAGAGGGCGTGTCTAACGACACGCCCTCTCCCATAGACATGAATGGAGGGGGCGTGGAGTTACGTCACAATCACTGCCGCAGGAACCCGGCGTTTGTTTAAAACGCCGGGAGATAGCGGTGACCCTCAGCGATCAGACATCTTATCCCCTATACTTTGGATAGGGGATAAGCAGCGGAGTACCTCTTAATGCCCACACCACTAACTTCAGAGATACAGATCCAATGTACAGGCCATATCTAACAAAAAATATTGAATATTCTAAAAAGGCATTCTTGTTTTTGAGAATCATCATTAACCATCCAGCTTCCAAACTGATTTCTAGAAAGAGGGGACACTGTGTGCATCAGCAACAATACTGCTGAGAGAGCAGACACTGGCATGGAGCCCAGGTCACTGCTGACTAAGGAAGAGCCAGAAAAGGCAATGCAGCCCAACTGCAAATAGCAGCGTTCTACACTGAGCACTCCGACCATCCGGAGGACCGTGCAGCAGCTCTGTGCATACAGATTTACACAAGCCTTACATGTGGTTCCACAGACAGACTTGTCTTTTCCTTCAAGGACATCCCACAGGTGAATGGAAGCCTGGTCATACTGCTCACTCAACCTAGGGAAGAGAAGGGAGTCACACATTAGATTTTCCTCATTGGGTATTCGAATATCAAAGAAATCTAAACCAAAAACAAAAACTCCTTTTTAGTACAAGACTAAGTACTACATTTAGATCTTACATAAAAATGTTTTCTATAACTAGAAGGGCATTGGAATACTAGGAGTCACTGGAGACCTAAGCAGAGCTGTCCACAGACTACACCAGTCTATCAGCCTCATTTAATTCAGAGTACAGTAATCCCCCGACCTAAGATGGCCCCGGCATATAGTTTCACCATACAATGCTTTTGTATGTCGGGGCCATTGCATAGACTGCTATCTGGAAGCGCAGACTGCTTCAGCCATTTAAGGTGCCCCGTGTGGTCCGTGAGGGTCACTCACCTTTCCCCGCCGCTCTGGACCATTGTCTTCGGGCTCCACTGCATGGCCGTCACTCTCAGTCGTCATCACATCGCCGTCATCCAATAGGAGCGGCGTGCGTAGCGACACGATGACGATGGAGAGCAATGATCCTGGCCAGCGGTAACGGTCCGGAGCAGCTGGGACACCCCGGGAACGTAATGACAACGATGATTCAGAGCAGCGGTGACGTTCCGGAGCGGCAGGAACATGGGAGTATAACTTTCTATATTACTATTGCACGGATCCCTCAACATACGATGGATTCAAGTAACGATTGTTCATTTGGAACGAATTACCATCGTATGTTGAGGGACCACTGTACAACCAGAAGAAGCCAACAGGATGAGTAGCTCCTTCACATGCAAATAAGCACTTAACCAGCATTATGTAGCTTTACAGCCGAGGTAAAAAAAAAAATTAAAAAAAAAAAATGATTGCTGTATATAAAGAGTAACATACAGCTCAATGAACAAGCCATGATGCTGAATAATGAAGGTGGTCCAATGGGTTCTTACTTAAGACACTAAGGGGGATATTTATCAAAGGATTTAGACTGTTTTTTCCGGTCTAAATTTGTCATACAGAAAGTCAGTGTCTAAATGTGTGCAACTTTTGCTCATGAGGGTTTAGAACATGAACATTGAAAAATGCATTGGTGCTGAAGTTATCAAAATCAACTTCTCGTCGACAAGTCGCATGGGCTGAAAGTACGCCGAAATGTCAGACCATGTTAGAGCAGGTTTAAATACAGTCTAAAGCATAGATCTCGAAGTCTGTGCACAGACTTTATCAAGAGCCGTGCGCCTTATGATAAATTTGGTCTATTGATGCGGGACATAGACTGCTTTGATAAATATAAAAAAAGTGTCAAAAATAAATAAAAATTAGCACAATTGAACACTGGAATGAGCAGGGAGAAGCGAACTTTGTTGTGCCAGCAAGGGAGACAGACTTCCATGGAAAGTACCCAAACTTTTTGGCTATATTCCACTGCCAAAGTTGTGTATTCTTAGGTTAAAATTCAAAAGTCAACCATAAAATTGGGGCTCACAGATTAGATGGACATACTGTACATTTGTGATTTATTCTATTTACATATATCTGAACTTTGAGCCAGTTTTATGTTTTTGCCTTTTCAATTTTTTTCACCTAGGGTGTAGGTGTATTATTGGTGATCTCTGATTGTGAAGCGTTCATTGGTGGACTGAGCCCTTATCTAGCTTTTCAATTTGCATTTAGATTAGACCAGGACATAGACATCCAGTCTATTGGCATAGACTTGTCCCTTCTGAAATAAACACATTCTGACTAAGTCTTATTTTATATAATTAGTCTTGTCAAAGTTTAACCAACTTGTTCAGCCTTTTTTTAAATATAAACAAAGGAAATAGTGAAGCATTTGGTCTATATTTCACCTTACAGTTGGGTCCCGATCAGGTTCAACCAGTTTGTAAAACTCGTCCAATACAGAAAGTTCTTCTTCAGACAACACAGGGACGCCATTTAAACCTTGCTTCAAGTCATTGCGGACTTCCTCGTCTCCAAGCTTATCCAAGATGAACTGGAGCTCTAGCACTGTTCTTAACCGTTTCTGTTCCGCTTCTTCACGCATGAGCTGCTCACGACGAGCAGTCTTTTTGATTGTTTTCTGAATCTGAAATGGGCGACAGTTTCACGAGTTAGAATGGACTTTAGAGCCAGACACGTCAGAATAAAGTTATTCAGACTAAAAGAATTGGCAAAAAGAAAATATGGCCCAATAGCTTTAATAGTATTCAGGCAAAGTGCTGATTCACCACTGGGCAGCCATTAAAAGGGGTACTCCAGCCCCAAGACATCTTCTCCCCTATACAAAGGATAGGGCATAAGATGTCTGATCGTGGGGGTCCCACCGCTGGGGACCCCTGCAATCTAGCATGCAGCACCCACCTGTAAGCACTGGAGGCTCTCAGTGTTATGCCTCCCAACCACGGAATATTGTGACGTCACAACACCGCCCCCGTGTGACGTCACACCCCGCCCACTCAATGCAAGCCTATGGGAGGGGGCGTAACGAGACACGGGGCGGAGTAGTGACATGATATGCCTCCCGACCACTGGGACGGAGTAAGACTTGGAGCCTCCAGTGCTTCCTGCAGTGTTTACAGGTGGTTGCTGCATGCTAGATTGCGGGGGGCCCAGCGGCGGGACCCCCACAATCAGACATCTGGATAGGGGATAAGATGTCTTGGGGCTGGAGTACCCACTTTAAAAAGGAGTACTGCAGCCTTACACAACTTATCTCCTATCTGCAGGATAGGGGATAAGTGTGATCACAGGGGGTCTGAATGCTGGGACCCTCCGCAGTCTCTTGTACAGGGCCCCCGCTCTCCCCATGCAGGAGGCCCCGCAGCTGAATGGAGGGAGCTTGTTTTTCGACCACTTCGTGAGGTAGACTACACAAGCATTAGCCAGACAGAGCAGTGGCACTTCATGGTCCCCATATCTATGGCTGCAGTACTCTAATGCACATCCCTCTCCCTACCCTTATTAATTTTTTAAGACCAGAGGTGGCAGAAGAGGCAGCTAGACAATATCTGCATCACATTCAGCTTCCTACAAGTAAGTCCTATGCACTTACCCAGAATGAGAGATTAAAGTCCTACAGGACCATCCATGCCACCAGTCATATGGCCGAGGAGGAGCGTTACAGCCTTCATCTAAGTACATTTGTATTAAAAAGGATTTCCTGTCCATGATTGTAGTGCCATTTGTGTTGATGTAGGCACAGTAAGTGGATACACCACACAGTCATGGAAAGTGTACAAATGGAAATTTTGCTTAATAAGCGGACATTCTGCACATCGTAAGCACCATCTGGAACATACCAGCAACAAGGATGGCTCAAAAAAGTGCAGTCTCCATCAGAGTTAATTCCACTGAAAGAATGGACATGTCAGTTCTTTCATCAGAGGCTGTAATCAGGATTTCAGCCATTAATATTCTGCTGTGTGTGGGGTGCTGCAGAATGCCATGGGACTCTGCTGCAACAGGATTTCTAAGCAGGTTTTTTTCTGCCCATTCAGTCGTGTGAACATGGCTTTAAAGGGGTACTCCACTGCTCAGCATTTGGAACAAACTATTCCAAAACGCTGGACCCGGAAGCTTGTGATGTCATAGTCCCGCCCCCTCATGGCATCACCCCCACACCTTCAATGAAAGTCTATGGGAGGGGGCGTGACTGCTGTCACACCCCCTCCCATAGACTTGCATTGAGGGGGTGGGGCGTGACATGAGGGGCAGGACTATGATGTCACGAGCTCCCAGTGTCTGCTCCAGCATTCATAACAGTTTGTTCCTAACGCTGAGCAGTGGAGTAACCCTTTAAAGTGACAGCCAAAAAAAAAAAAAAAAAAAAAAATAGTGATCACTTTTGCCATGTCACAGAAATGTGTCCAAAGTTTAAATAGCGTGACCCAAACTAACCTCTCTCCCCCACCCCGATAAAGATGGGGGCTGGATGCGATTGTCTTCCAGTTGGGCTATATAGACTTAAAATGGAGTTTGTCTTTGTTTATTTGTTCTGCCAAACAGTTCTCATTTTATATGGATACATTGTAGGAAGCTTACAGATTTACACTTTCTCTGGATTTCAAGCTCTAGTGAGCCAAGATACCCAAAAGGAACTTGGACACTGACAGTAACAATAGGAGACTACTTACATCTTGCCCCAAAGCCATGAAACTTCTTTGAAGCTCACGAGCAAATTCCATGTTTGTTACAACCTCTTGGTATTTCGCCACCGCATCCTAAAGGAGATAAGGTAAAAAAAAACGTTACATGAACATTGTGAGGTGTCATTGGAGCCAAGGGTGCTGAAGTTTCACCTAGATTGTTACTTTTTTTTTTTTTTTTTTATAAGTAAACTGTTTAAATACCTCATTACATTGGCAGAATAAAATTAACTTTGCTGAATGCAAGACACGTGACCAATACCACCTAAGATAGGAACACCACAAAATGTGTTCCTCAAATACACTGCTCAAAAATAAATAAAGGGAACACTAAGATAACACATCCTAGATCTGAATGAACTAATCGTATGAAATACTTTCGTCTTTACATAGTTGAATGCGCTGACAACAAAATCTCACAAACATTATCAATGGAAATCAAATGTATCAACCCATGGAGGTCTGGATATGGAGTCACACTCAAAATCACAGTGGAAAACCACAATACAGGCTGATCCAACTTTATGTAATGTCCTTAAAACAAGTCCAAATGAGGCTCAGTAGTGTGTGTGGCCTCCACGTGCCCGTATGACCTCCCTACAACGCCTGGGCATGATCCTGATGAGGTGGCATCTCCAGAGGCATGTCCTCCCAGACCTGGACTAAAGCATCCGACAACTCCTGGACAGTCTGTGGTGCAACGTGGCGTTGGTGGATGGAGCGAGACATGATGTCCCAGATGTGCTCAATCAGATTCAGGTCTGGGGAACGGGCGGCCAGTCCATAGCATAAATGCCTTCCTCTTGCAGGAACTGCTGACACACTCCAGCCACATGAGGTCTAGCATTAGGCGGAACCCAGGGTCTCATCTCGGTACCTAATGGCAGTCAGGCTACCTCAGGCAAACACATGAAGGGCAAAGGAATGCCAGCCCACACAATTACTGACCCACCTCCAAACCGGTCATGCTGGAGGATGTTGCAGGCAGCAGAACGTTCTCCACGGCGTCTCCAGACTGTCACAAGCTCAGTGTAAACCTGCTTTAATCTGTTAAGAGCACAGGGTGCCAGTGGCGAATTTGCCAATCTTGGTGTTCTCTGGCAAATAGCAAAAGTCCTGCACGGTGTTGGGCTGTAAGCATAACCCCCACCTGTGGACATCAGGCCCTCATACCACCCTCATTGAGACTGTTTCTGACCATTTGAGTGGACACATGCACATTTGTGCCCTGCTGGAGGTCATTTTGCAGGGCTCTGGCAGTGCTCCTCCTGCTCCTCCTTGCACAAAGGTGGAGGCAGCGGTCCTGCTGCTGGGTTGTTGCCCTCCTACGGCCTCCTCCACGTCTCCTGATGTACTGGCCTGTCTCCTGGTAGCGCCTCCATGCTCTGGACACTACGCTGACAGACACAGCAAACCTTCTTGCCACAGCTCGCATTGATGTGCCATCCTGGATTAGCTGCACTACCTGAGCCATTTGTGTGGGTTGTAGACTCCGTCTCATGCTACCACTAGAGTGAAAGTACCGCCAGCATTCAAAAGTGACCAAAACATCAGCCAGGAAGCATAGGAACTGAGAAGTGGTCTGTGGTCACCACCTGCAAAGCCACTCCTTTATTGGGACTGTCTTGCTAATTGCCTATAATTTCCACCTGTTGTCTGTTTCATGTGAAATTGATTGTCAATCAGTGTTCTTCCTGAGTGGACAGTGGGATTTCACAGAAGTGTCAGTGACTTGGAGTTACATTGTGTTGTTTAAGTGTTCCCTTTATTTTATTTTTTTGAGCAGTGTAGATCCCCGTTAACATACTAAGTGGGAGGTCTGGGTTATACAAATAGAATCATGATCTCTACGGAGGAAACATCTGGCAAGGAAATTGTGCTTTTTGCACAGTGCAGCAGAATCCCATTGAAAAATCAATAGTACTCTGCTGCTGTGGAATTATTTTTCAGAACTCCGCGTGGACATTCCGCTGTGTGAAGATGTTCTTAAACTGCGTTAGCAAATTTTACTTTCCAGTGTATGGTGAAAGTAGAAAGGTTGGTCCTTCGTAATTACCAGTTGGTCCTGATTCAGTCGCTCTCCTTTATTCATTCGGTCCTGGTAGTCGTCCAATTTGCCCTGCAAGACAATATACACATTTAAGGGGGGCTGCAGTTTAGATTTTAGTGATTGCATAGGATATAGCTGTGTCCAGGCAGGTTAAGCCCTAATAGAAAGCATGGGTGCTTTCAAGGGGTACTCCACTGCTCAGCGTTTGGAACAAACTGTTTCGAAAACTGGAGCTCGTGATGTCATATCCCCGCCCCTCATTATGTCATGCCAAGCCCCCTCAATGCAAGTCTATGGGAGGGGGCGTGACAACCGTCACGCCCCCTCCCATAGACTTGCATTGAGGGGGCAGGACATGACATCATGAGGGGGCAGGGCTACGATGTCATGAGCTCCAGCGTTCAAAACAGTTTGTTCCAAACGCTGAGCAGCGGAGTACCCCTTTAACCCCTTAAGGACGCAGCCCAATTTCACCTCTAGGACAAAGCCCTTTTTTGCAATTCTGACCACTGTCACTTTAAACATTAATAACTCTGGGATGCTTTTACTTATTCTGAGAAAGTTTTTTCGTGACATATTCTACTTTATGTTATTGGTAAATTTTTGTGGTAACTTACATCCTTTCTTGGTGAAAAATCACAAGATTTGATGAAAATTTTTAAAATTTTGCATTTTTCTAACTTTGAAGCTCTCTGCTTGTAAGGAAAATGGATATTCCAAATAATTTGTGGGGGGATTCACATATACAATATGTCTACTTTATATTTTCATCATAAAATTGACAAGTTTTTACTTTTGGAAGACACCAGAGGGCTTCAAAGTTCAGCAGCAATTTTCAAATTTTTCACAAAATTTTCAAACTCACTATTTTTCCGGGACCAGTTCAGGTTTGAAGTGAATTTGAAGGGTCTCCATATTAGAAATACCCCATAAAAGACCCCATTATAAAAACTACACCCCCCAAAGTATTCAAAATGACATTCAGTAAGTGTTTTAATCCTTTAGGTGTTTCACAGGAATAGCAGCAAAGTGAAGGAGAAAATTCAAAATCTTCATTTTTTACACTCGCATGTTCTTGTAGACCCAATTTTTTAATTTTTACAAGGGGTAAAAGGAGAAAATTTATATTTGTTTTTGTAGCCCAATTTCTCTCGAGTAAGCACATACCTCATATGTCTATGTAAATTGTTCGGCGGGCGCAGTAGAGGGCTCAGAATCGACAAGGGGATTTTGGAGAGTACGTTTTTCTGAAATGGTTTTTGGGGGGCATGTCACATTTAGGAAGCCCCTATGGTGCCAGAACAGCAAAAAAGGAAAAAAAAAAAAAAAGCGCACATGGCATAAAATTTTGGAAACTAGACCCCTTGAGGAACGTAACAAGGAATAAAGTGAGCCTTAATACCCCACAGGTGTTTAACGACTTTTGCATATCAAAAAAAAAAAAAAAAAAAAAAAAAAAAAAATTTTAAATTAAAAAAAAATTCACAAAAATGTGGGTTTCCCCCAAATTTCACATTAAAAAAAATTTGTAACCCCATCTCTTCTGAGTATGGAGGTACCCCATAAGTGGACCTGAAGTGCACCGCGGGCCAACTACAATGCTCAGAAGAGAAGGAGTCATATTTGGCTTTTTGAGAGCAAATTTTGCTCGGGGTGGGGGGCATGTCGCATTTAGGAAGCCCCTATGGTGCCAGGACAGCAAAAAAAAAAAACCTAGACCTCTCACAGGATGCAATGAGTGAGCATATACCCCCCACTGGTGTCTGACAGATCTTTGGAACAGTGGGCTGTGCAAAATTTTTCATTTTCACGGACCACTGTTCCAAAGATCTGTCAGACACCAGTGGGGGGTAAATTCTCACTGCACCCCTTATTACATTCCGTGAGGGGTGTAGTTTCCAAAATGGGGTCACATGTGGGTGTGTTTTTTTTTCCGTTTGTCAGAACCGCTGTAACAATCAGCCACCCCTGTGCAAAATCACCTCGAATGTACATGGTGCACTCTCCCTTTTGTGCCCTGTTGTGCACCCCCAGAGCACTTTGCGCCCACATATGGGGTTCTCCGTACTCTGTAGAAATTGAGTTACAAATTTTGGGGGGACGTTTTTCCCCCTTTTACCTCTTGTGAAAATGAAAAGTCTAGGGCAACACCAGCGTGTAAAAATGTTTATTTTTTTACACTAAAGCTGGTGTAGACCCCAACTATTCATTATCATAAGGGGTAAAAGGAGAAAAAGCCCCCCAAAATTTGTTAGGCAATTTCTCCCGAGTACGGGCGATATCCCATATGTGGCCCTAAAATGTTTCCTTGAAATACAACAGGGCTCCAAAATGAGAGCGCCATTCGCATTTGAGGCCTGCATTAGAGACATGAGTGGACATAGGGGTATTCTATGCCAGTGATTCCCAAACAGGGTGCCTCCAGCTGTTGTAGAACTCCCAGCATGCTCGGACAGTCAATTGCTGTGTTTTTGCGAGTTTTTGTTTTGCAACAGCTGGAGGCTCCATCTTAGAAACACTGCCGTACAATAAGTTTTTCATTTTTATTGGGGAAGGGGGGGGGCAGTGTACGTGTGTATATGTAGTGTTTCACTCTTTATTTTGTGTTAGTGTAGTGTAGTGTTTTTAGGCTACATTAACACTGACGGCGGATTACACTGAGTCTCCCGCTAGGAGTTTGAGCTGCGGTGGAAAATTTGCCGCAGCTCAAACTTGAAGCGGGGAACTCACTGTAATCTGCCGCCAGTGTGAATGTAGCCTGTACATTCACATGGGAGGAGAGGGTCAAAACTACAACTCCCAGCATGCACTGACAGACCATGCATGCTGGGAGTTGTAGTTTTGCAACAGCTGGAGGCACACTGACCTAACTCAGTATTTTCCAACCAGTGTGCCTCCAGCTGTTGCAAAACTACAACTCCCAGCATGTACCGATTGCGGAAGGGCATGCTGGGAGATGTAGTTATGCAATGGCTGGAGGCACAAAAGTACAACTCCCAGCATGCCAAGACAGCCTTACGCTGTTCCTGAATGCTGGGAGTTGTAGTCTTGCAAGATTTAGAGGGGTTCAGGTTGTAAGTCACTGTCCAGTGGTCTCTAAACTGTGGCCCTCCAGATGTTGCAAAACTACAAGTCCCAGGATGCCCACACAGCAAACAGCTGTCTGGGCATGCTGGGAGTTGCAGTTTTGCAACATCTGGAGGGCCACGGTTTTGAGACCACTGTAAACTGTGGCCCTCCGGATGTTGCTAGGCAACAACTCACCTGGCAGGACCCTGATGAATTGCTGCTGCCGCCGCACGTGGGGTATCCCCGCATGGAGGATCGCGCTCCGGGATCCAGGTAAGGGACCTTCGGCGGCGGTCCCTGGACAGTTCCCCCGTTTTGCCCGGACACCGATAGGTGGGCAAAGCGGGGAAACCGAACTTTAACCCCCCCCCCCCCTGCCCCAGTCTGCTATGGTCGCTCCGGCTGACCAATAGCAGGGATAGGAGGGGTGGCACCGTATGACCAGGAATCGTGCAGATTGCAGGTCTGAATTGACCTGCGATTTGCGCCCATCGCAGTCATCCCGGCCCGATCACTGCTACCGGTGATGCGGCGCTCCCGTGACATACATGTACGTCGCCAAGTGACACTTCGCGGCACCGTACGTGTACGTTGCTCGTCGTGAAGGGGTTAAAGTTAATTATAACAAATAACCCCCTTATTAAAAAGTTTAAAATTGGCCGTTTTCCCCAAATTCCATATAAAATATATGTAACCATAATAAACATTAGTGGTATCGCTGCGTGCGTAAATGTCCGAACTATAAAAAAATATCCTTAATTAAACTGCACGGTCAATGGGATAGGCGCAAAAAACTTCCTAAGTCCAAAATAGCGTATTTTTGGTCATTTTTTCTCATGAAAAAAAAAAATAAAAAATGAATAAAAAGTCTGATCCATACATAAAATGGTACCATTAAACTTCCGATCACGGCGCAAAAGATTAGCCCTCATACCACCCCATACACGGAAAAAAAAAAAAAAATTACAGGGGTCAGAAGGACAATTTTAAAAGTATTAATTTCTGTGCATGTAGTTATGATTTTTTCCAGAAGTACGACTAAAATCAAACCTATACAAGTAGGGAATCATTTTAATCGTATCGACCTACAGAATAAAGATAAAAAGGTCTGATTTTTACCGAAAAATGTACTGCGTAGAAACGGAAGCCCCCAAAAATAAAAATGGTGTTTTCTCTTCAATTTTGTCGCACAAATGATTTTTTTTGTTTCGCCATAGTTTTTGAGTAAAATGTCTGATGTCATTATAAAGTAGAATTGGTGGTGCAAAAAAATAAGCCCTAATATGGCTTTTTAGGTGTAAAATTGAAAGGGTTTGGGTATGGTCAGACGAGCGGATTTTCCACCCGTATTTTTCTGCAGATCCACCTCTGAAGGACCTCTGTAAGCCGCCTTTACATATGTCTGCTCGGAGCGGCAATACGCCGCCACGAGCAGACACACTGCGATGTGCGAGCGCAAGTATACTCGCACATCGCGGCAGCTCTCGGCCTAGCAGCGATGTGCGCGAGTACACCGCGAATGCGCGGCTACTCGCACATCACTTCAGTGTGTCTGCACGTAGTGGTGTGTTGCGGCTCCAAGCAGGCACATGTAAAATACGTCTGAACGTACCCTTACAATTTAAAAAAAAAAAAATTAAATTAAAAAAAAAAAAAAAAAAAAAAAAAAAAGGAAAAAAAAAAAAGAAACTGCAAAAACAGAAAATGCTCGGTCCTTAAGGGGTTAATATTTGCTGCAATTCATTTCTATGGACATGGGGGGGAACTTCTAAAAACACTTTGGGGGAGATTTAGCAAAACCTGTGCAGAGGAAGAGTGGTGCAGTTGCCCATGGCAACCAATCAGCTCACTTCTTTCATTTTTAAAGAGGCATGTGAAAAATGAAAGAAGTGATCTGATTGGTTGTTATGGGCAACTGCACAAGTTCGGATAAATCTCCCCCATAATTTCTGTATATAGAAGAGCCTGCCGCCTCCATACACCTCTGTGGTAGAAGTAGTCTTGCTGGGAGTTGTAGTTTCCATGCCTGTTCTGTAGGCCCCGGATACAATGAGGCAGTGCAGCAGACAGCCCTCCCCCTCCCCGCCTCACACTGGGAGCCGCCATGTTTATCTGCGGCCTAGTCCATGTGCGGCGCCCCGGGAGCTGCCCCGACACAAAGGGCCGAAAACCCTGAGAGAGGCGGGTGAGCGGTACCGGTACACTTCCGGTCACACGCGGCTCCGGTGGAACAGACGGGGCGGCGGCGGCGGCTCCGCGTCCTGCCGGGGTGCAGAGCAGACACGTGCGGCTCCATTATACCTCACTCGTAAGACTACAACTCCCAGCAAGGCCCTGGAGGCCGCAGTGAGCCTGGACATGCTGGAGAGACGATCACGTGCCCGGCGGTTACATTGTATCCATTTATAACGGTCGCGATCAACTAAAACCAAACATTCAAACCGGAACGTTCTATAGAACTCCCAGGGCATTGTCTCCACAGCCTGCGAAACTACAACTCCCATCGTGCCCTGACAGCCGAAGGCTGTCAGGGCACGATGGGAGTTGTAGTTTTGCAGCCACAGCACCCAACTGCGATTCCAATAGAAAGCCAATATATTGCCAACTATGCAGGAGGATAACTCCCAACATTTTCCAGTCCTACACAGAAGAGCATCGAGGTACAGACATTTGGTTAAAAAAAAAAAAAATAAGAAAATAAATTTTAATTTTTAAAAACACAGCAGGTTCCAGTCTTAAACCCCAGTTGCTTTCTTGAACTGGATGTTAAACCCAAACACAAAAAAAATAAATAAATAAATAAATAAAGCTGCACGATGGGAGTTACAGCACCCAATAGAAAGCCGGACCCCCCCCCCCCCCCCCCGCATTTAATATCTATTGCCAATTATGCTGAGCTGCTGTTTGGAGGACAACTCCCAACATCTTCCAGTCCTACATAGGAAAAGCATCAAGATACAGACATTTGGTGCAAAAAAAATAAATAAATAAACATTTAAAAACACACAGCAGGTTCCAGTCTTAAACCCTAGTTGCTTTCTTGAACTGGATGTTAAACCATAATAAAAAAAACAAAAAAAACATCCGTTAGGCTACGTTCACACTACCGGCTGTCTCCGGCAGCCTGAAGTCCATTATTTTAGGATCGAGAAAATAAAAATCCTCTCTCGGACAGCCTTTCTCAGGCTTCTCTCTCCAAAATAACGGCTGATATTGAATACGATGGGGTCCATCTGGACCTGTTTGTTGGTATGCGCCTGCAGAATTACGCCTGGCAAAATGCAAAAATAAAAAACAAAAGAGGGGGTTTGACGGCGTACACCGGCAATGTGAAAGGGGCCTTATCAGTTATGGTCTTTTTTTACCATCTTTTTTTGGACTGAGCATGCTCAGTATAGCTTTACAAAAAAGGGTTAAAAATCTGATTAAAAAAAATAAATAAAAAACTGATGTAACTGGTAACAAATGAACATCAGTTTTTTTTGTTTTGTTTTTTAAGAAAAACAAAAACACACATTAAAAATAACGGGTGATGGTCATCAGTTATCATCTATTATTGTATAATAATGGCAGTAAAAAAAAAGCAGGATGATACCTGTAGTGTGAAAGGGGCCTAAAGCATATTCTATAATCAGATTAATTTATGCAACATAGGAGTGGCACTACAACTCCCAGCAGACAGCAGGGTCATTGAGGAGTTCATGTCATTCCTACTTAAAACCTGGAATAAGGATGGACTCAAGCCTACAGTATAGGCCAGGGTTTTCCCTAACCATCGTGCCTCCAGCTGTTGCACAACTTCAACTCCCAGATTGTTCGGGCATTCTGGGAGTTGTAGTTTTTTTAACAGCTGGATGCACAATGGTTGGGAAACACTGGTATATGCTGTGTATATAAAAAAATAAAAAATAAAAACACCCCCACCGCTACCAATCGTGGCTTCCACTAGTCAAGATTTTAGTAAATTTGTGGAACAGGGTTTCCCCCAAGCAGGGTGCAAAACTACAACCCCCAGCATGCCCGGACAGCCCAAGGCTGTCCGGGCATGCTGGGAGTTGTAGTTTTGCAACAGCTGGAGGCTCCCTGGTTGGAGAGGTTACTGGCCAGCAAGACTCCAATACATCTATGTCACAGTCTGAATAGGATCCTACAGCTGTGTTTACACATATTCCGGTTAAATGCAGTTTTTGACTCAAGTTAAGTGATTAAAGGGGGGATTTTTCATACAGCCCGAGTCTTTATGGGGTGGGTTGATATCTGTCAGGTATAGCGAAATCGAAACCAATAGTGGGTACTACACCACCAAGGACCACCTGATGACAAAACAGACTTTGCATAGATCAATAGTACAAGTGTGGTGGCCCAGTACGGGAGATGTTACCAGGTATCCTTGCTGTCCTGTCAGGCAGCCTCCTTCAGTGTCCTCAGGGCCCCTTGAACATATGTTCTACAGTGTATTGTCTCATGTGATTGTTACCCAGGAGGCACCAGTGACCAGGTGATCCCAAGAGTGACCTATGAGCTCCCTGCTGGTCTCCCCCATATAAGCCCTGGGTGGAGCTTCTCTCTCTCTTCCTGCAGAGGTCCAGTGCAGTCTTGTCTAGTGTGTGTGTCCAGAGTGTTGGAGACCTCAAAGTCCAGTCCTGCAGCCACCATCAAGTCATGTAAGATAAAGTCACAGCGTTATGAGTCAGGTCAGTCCCAGTCATGTGTCAAGTCAATGTGGTCTGCATTCAATTGTCCAGTCCTACTTCAAGTCCCAGTAAGCCCTTAAGGTCTCTGCATCACTGGTCACCTCCTTGGGCCCCGGCTGAACTGTATAGACTTTACCATCTGTCTACCCTCAGTAAAGCTTCCGTTGTCTGTAATTTGGCATCTGAGTCTTTATTGCCCCTGTGCCTAGCCCAGGATCCAGCGGTATACCTACGGGTGGTTATAGGCTAAACCACGTCCTGGCATCACGAATACAAGGGGTTAATGCCATCAGCCCCCATCACACAAGCAAATATACTTTGTAATATATTTTATTAGACAAATGCTTTTTTCCTACTCTTATCAAATGTTTCCATTTACACTCCCCTCTGGCAGCTCATACTAGTCCTGTGTCAGCAAGACAAGCAATAGCAGTCTATGGATATGGGGGGGGGGGGGGGAGAAAGAAAGCTCTGCCCACTCGCTCTGGGACAACTTCAAATTATAGATAAAGCCTGCAGAGTAGAAACCTGCCATACAAAGTCTATAATTGCCCAAAAAAAAAAAAAAAAAATATAAATAAAATAAAAATGTGGAGCTCCTCATGTACATACACAGGGCAGTTTATCCTGAGGGGATCCATCTGGGATCCACTCCTGGCTTTGGCTTCAGACAGTGCATTTAATAAAAGCCTTAATGTGAACACACCCTAAGAGGCTGCCCATACATGTTTACTTTTTAAAAGCCACTTAAGGCTACAGTCACACGTACAGGATCTGCTGCAGATTAGACGATGTGCTCATTACGTTACATAGATACCTGCAGCAGATCCTGTAGGTGCGAATACGCCCACAGCAAAAACCAGTCTACTTATCTGTATTAACTCCCGAGTTTTAGCTTCAAAAGTTGAATCAAGACGTGAACTTGTTGGTTGACCCTATTAACCACTTATTAGGGGCCTGGCAGCAGCGCAGACAATCGAGGTCACATTCATGACCAAATGAGGACAGAAACCATCATCTGCAAACACTGCGCTGAACCCGTCTGTCCTGGTGTCACTTTGCTCTACTCATAGCAGGGGGTGGGGGTGGGGGGGTTAAAGCTGCTCACATGGTATGGCCTGTTGACTCCAGCAAGGCCCATGTTGACTCCAGCAAGACATTAAATCCAGTATAAGTTAATAGGAGATACCACTGGGGGGGGTAATTAGCACCTTCTGCAATAAACCCCCCCCCCCCCCCCCTACCACCAAGCTGGCAGCATGTGATTGTGGTAAACCCAAGGCACAGGTATCAGATCTTACATATAACTAGGCTCCAACTACAAATCCCAGCATGACCCGAGTACAATTGGGATTACCTGGTTGATGACCATTGTGAGAAAAATAAAAAAAAACAGTGTTTTCTCAACTAGTGTGCCTCCAGCTGATGCTAAACTACAACTCCCAGCATGCCTGGACAGTTTTACAACAGCTGGAAACACACTGGAGAGAGGAGGAGAAAAAAAAAAAAAAAAAAAAAAAGCTTAATAGGGAGGGGCTGTATATTTAGTAAGTAGAAACTAATGGATAGATCGTCAGATTGCTTTAGAAGAATTCGGGCAGCTGCAAGATGCCCAGGCTCCGCACCCTCAATCTACAACCTAGTAAAGACTTCACATAAGGCCAACTATACACTGTATTATGGGCTTCATATTACAGCCACGTTACTGGATCTCCTATGGCTCTGCAAGATTAAGCCATCACGGCACGATGGGATTTTTAAATTTCTAAAATCAAACAAGCGGAAGCGTCAAAGTTTATCTTTTCAATCAAGAACCAGTAGCGCATTGTTTCCCCAACCAGGGTGCCTCCAGGTGTTGCAAGACTACAACTCCCAGCATGCCCGGACAGCCTTTGGCTGTCCGGGCATGCTGGGAGTTGTAGTCTTGCAACACCTGGAGGCACCCTGGTTGGGGGAAACACTGCAGTAGCGTATGGTCCCCATCTACAGAAGGGCAGAAGAAAAAAAAAAAACAAAAAAAAAAACTTTTTAGAATGGAGACATATACATGTATAATCTTAATAAAAAAAAAAAAAAATAAAGTAAATAAAATAGTGGTCTGAAATAAAATATATATCCACACACACACATATATATAAAGCAGCAGTAAATACAGCAAACACATGAAATTACTCTTACCGGTAATTGTATTTTGTTGTGCCCATTACGGCACACACCAATACAAGGGTGCCATCGTGGGCGATTGGCAAAAGTGCACTACATAATGCAGAAAAAATAATAAAAAATATATAGGAATGCCCATTTCCCAGGCGGTTAGAATCGAAGCAGCACTTGACAATAAGATTACATTATTGGCCTGGAGAGAGACTGCTGTACTTGGAAGATTCCACTACAGATTTCCCCCAACCAGTGTGCCTCCAGCTGTTGCAAAAACTACAACTTCCAACTACAACTACAAAACCTTTTTTTCTTTTAAATCAACTGGTGCCAGAAAGTTAAACAGATTTGTAAATTACTTCTATTAAAAAATCTTAATCCTTCCTGTACTTATTAGCTGCTGAATACTACAGAGGAAATTCTTTTCTTTTTGGAATGCTCTCTGACGACATCACGAGCACAGTGCTCTTTGCTGACGTCATTATAATAATATTAATAACTCTTTATTTATTGTTGTCCTTAGTGGGATTTGAACCCAAGGCCCCAGCACTGCAAGGCAGCAGTGCTAACCACTAAACCACCATGCTTCCCTTAGCATACATCTGCTATGCACGGTTGCTAAAATGGACAGAGATGTCAGCAGAGAGCACTGTGCTCGTGATGTCATCAGTGTTCCAAAAAGAAAGGAATTTCCTCTGTAGCATTCAGCAGCTAATTACTGGAAGGATTAAGATTTTTTAATATAAGTAATTTACAAATATGTTTAACTTTCTGGCACCAGTTGATTTAAAAGAAAAAAGGTTTTCACCGGAGTACCCCTTTAAGGACTCATTTATATTTACGTTTTTTCCTCCTCGCCTTCAAAAAAATCATAACCTTTTTATATTTTCATCCACAGACTAGTATGAGGCTTGTTTTTTTGCGTGACCAGTTGTCCGTTGTAATGCCATCACTCACTTAACCATAAAATGTATGGCGCAACCCAAAAAAAAATACTATGTGTGGGGAAATTAAAAAGAAAACCGCAATTTTGCAAGTTTTGGAAGGTTTCGTTTTCACGACGTACAATTTCTGGTAAAAATGACGTGTTTTATTCTTTGGGTCAATACGATTAAAATGATCCCCATGATTACATACTTTCCTATTAGGGTGCGTTCACACGGAATAATTCAAGAGAAATTTACTCGAGTATTCCTCTTGAATTCTCCGCTCCAAATTAATGCTCATCTCCTCTGCCCATTGACATTAATGTTATTTCTGCTGGCCTGTTCACACTGCGGAAATTCTGCTAGCAGAATTCCGACGCTGAAATCCGTTCCGCTTGAAGAACATGTTCATTCTTCAAGCGGAATCCGCTAGCAGAAATCAATCGAAGTCAATGGTAAAAAAAAAATTCCGCCTGACATCGTTTCCGCGCGGAATTCGCTGGCAATTTGCGCGGAATTCGCACGGAAATAGCTGAAAAACCCTTCACTTCTTTCTCCCCATGTCAGCGCGCAATTCTTCTTTTTATTTTTTTCCGCCCGTAAATTTTTCAGCGTGAATTACTCTTCATTTACTCCGTGTAAACGCACCCTTACTGTTGCTATAAATAGGGGACTATTTATAGCAATCATTCGATCGCCAATACTGTTCAGTGCCATGTATAGGACATATCGGTGATCTTCTGCTCTGCTCGATCGCAGACCAGAAGACCCAAGGAAGGCAGCGAAGGCAGGTGAGTGGACCTCTGTCTGCCGTTCTGGATGATCAAATTGCCACAGCAGCGCTACGGGAGATCCGATCATCCATTTTAGTGACCGCAGCGCTGCAAATTACGTGATCTGTATTGAACACGGTATCTGAGAGGTTGTAAATGTACGTCCTGATGAGCTGGTACGTAACACACCAGCCGGTACCTGCTGCGCATGACCCGAGCATCGCTCCGAAGCTCGCAGTTATGCATAGGATGTAAATGTACCTCCTGGTGTGTTACGTACCAGCTCATCAGGACGTACATTTACATCCGGCATCATTAAGGGGTTAAAACTTAAAGCAGCAATTTGATTGGTTGCTATGGGCAACTATTCCGCACAGCTTTTGATATATTTGTCCTATTCTGGCAGATTCCTGATCTAACGCACACATTACAAACCTTCTTCTTTTCGAGGTTCCGGATCTTCTTATCGAGGACCACCAGGATCTGTTTCATGGCCTCACTCTGTACGCTCCCAGTACCAGTCGCTGTTGCCTCGCCGGAGCCCGGCACGGCCTTGCTGCTTGTGGCTGAGGGCATCTGAAATAGAGAAATGTGTACATTTTAGCATCAAGCATAACATAAGCCGAGTAGTTATGTCTCCTGACCAGCCTACTCAGATCCGATTCACCACTGAGCAAAACCCAAAAACAGAGTCCCTTTTCACTGACCAATCAGCATTAGCCAGAGTTTACACTAGAAAGGATGAAACATGACACTTTTCCCAATGACAGAAACTCATGTGGATTTTAAAGGGGTACTCCGGTGGAGAATTTTTTTTCTCATCATCAACTGGTGCCAGAAAGTTAAACAGATTTGTAAATTACTTCTATTAAAATTTCCACTGGAAATTTTCATGTAGCAGGGGCAAAACCTAAACCTACAGCAAAATATGCAATTTTGCTGTGGATTTACAGTTAATTTTAACAAGGGAGTTTTCTGGTGAAAAACTAATCCCCCCCATCCAAATGGTAGGGTTAAAGGGGTATTCCAGGCAAAAAAAAAATTTTTATATATCAACTGGCTCCAGAAAGTTAAACTGATTTGTAAATTACTTCTATTAAAAAATCTTAATCCATCCAATAGTTATTAGCTTCTGAAGTTGAGTTGCTGTTTTCTGTCTAACTGCTTTCTGATGACTCACGTCCCGGGAGCTGTCCAGCTCCTATGGGGATATTCTCCCATCATGCACAGCTCCCGGGACGTGACATCATTGAGCAGTTAGACAGAAAACTTCAGAAGCTAATAACTATTGGAAGGATTAAGATTTTTTTAATAGAAGTAATTTACAAATCTGTTTAACTTTCCAGAGCCAGTTGATATATATAAAAAAAAAAAAAACTTTTTGCCTGGAATACCCCTTTAAGTGTCTGATCCCAGTGATCAGCCCCCATGGCAATCTCCTGAACGGGGGGGGCTGGCTCTCAGAGCACACAGGTGGGACACGCTCCATTTATATGAGAGCACAAAAGACACTAGAGTACAGCACTTGGGCATCTCCAGCACTTCATTCCTATGGAAGTGCTGGAGAGGCCCAAGTTCTGTTCTCTGGTATCTTTGGCGCTCCTACAGAAATGGAGAGTGTGTGTCGTCTGCAGCACATGCTCTGAGAACCAGGGCCCTGTTCTGGAGATCACATGGGTCCCAGACACTTATACCCTATCCCGTGAATAAGGAACAATCCCTTTAATATTAACGGGTTACTCTGCTCCCCCAGTGCCCGGAACATTGAGTTCCGAACGCTGTGTGCGGGCTTCCGTGTTCACACCCCGCCCCCTCGTCACGAGGGGGCAGGCGTGAACACGGAAGCCCACACACAGCGTTCGGAACTCAATGTTCCGGACGCTGGGGAGCAGAGTAACCCTTTAAAAAAGGGGTTATCCAGGATAAGGAAAACAGAGCCGATTTGTTCCATTTAAAAACCAAATCAAATAAAAAAAAAAAAAACACCACGTCTGTCCTCAGGTCGTGTGCAGTACCACACAACCTGAGGACAGGTGTGGTGCTGTTTTTTTTTTGGAAGTATTAATCTCTGTTTTTCAATTCCTAGATAAATACTTAAAGGCGAGGGCCACGAAGCGATATAAAATATTCTATATATAGATATATTATAACTTAAAATAAATAAATTATATAGAATTTTAATCTCCCATGTCACACTGCAGTGATAGGGCTGCACAGCATCTTAGTTAAGTATATGGGGTTGCATTGCACCCCTCATAAAAGCTGCAACTTTGTTGCAGCCAATTGTGGGTCACAGCGCAACCCCATTCATGCAAGGCTGGGTTCACGCCACGTTTTTCTAGTACGTTTCCTGTATACGTTTTCGTTATTGAAAACCGTATGCACCAGGATGCGTACGGTTTGCTTGCAATACGGTTTTCACCCGAACTCAAAACCGTAGTTGACCACGGTTTTGTCTCCGGTTTAAAATCCATACTGCAACCGCATTAGTTATTTATTTTTTTTTTTTAACATGGACATCAATGGGAAACGCACATGTATACGGTTCCATACGGGAAAACGTATATGGTTTTTACTTTGCACATGCGCATTTGCATCCTAAAGTCCCCACCAAAGACCCCTCCCATTATAAATTGACAAAATTTTCAAAAACTTGTGTTTTTATTAAAAAAAAAAAAAAAAACATAAATGTATGCACTTTTAAAAACAGTATACGGTTTAAAAAACGCATACGGTTTACTTTTCCCCCATACTGATCCATCCGTTTTTTTTTTTTTTTGCCATACGGTTTTCTTTAGAAAAACTGATTGATAACAGTATGGCAAAAACGTGATGTGAACCCAGCCTGACCAAGGCTGGGTTCACACTACGGTTTGTATTTACGGTTCCCGTATACGGCTGGGAGGGGCTTAATCGCGGCGCCCGCACTCAGCCGTATTCGGGAACCGTATTTATTGCATGTCTATGAGCCGACCGGAGAGAAACGCAGCCTCCGGTCGGCTGCGTTTTCGGCCGTGTGTGGTTTCCCGACCGCAGGCAAAAACGTTGTCAACCGCGTTTTTTGCCTACGGTCGGGAAACCGCATACGGCCAAAAACGCAGCCGACCGGAGGCTGCGGTTCTCTCCGGTCGGCTCATAGTCATGCATTAAATACGGTTCCCGAATACGGCTGAGTGCGGGTGCCGCAATTAAGCCCCCTCCTCCCAGCCATATACGGGAACCGTAAATACAAACCGCAGTGTGAACCCAGCCTAAGGTGTAAAACAGTATAAGGCGGCATTCACACCTCTTTTTTTTTACATACGCGTGCCGGATCAGGCTGGGGGAGGGGAAAACCGGGCGCTCCCATACCCCAGCCGGATCAGCCCGTGATTCCATTTACTTTAATGAGCCGGAGTCAAACGGTGACTCCTATCGGCTCAGTTTTGACCCGTATGCGGTTTCCTGACCGGACCAAAACCGCCTACGGGTCAATGATGAGCCGACCGGAGTCACCGTTTGACTCCGGTCGGCCCATTAAAGTAAACGGAGTCACGGGCTGATATGGCCGCGGTACGGGAGCGCCTGGTTTTCCCCTCCCCCTGCCGGATCCGGCACCCGTATGTAAAAAACGAGGTGTGAATGCTGCCTTATAAGTGCAACATGACAATTTTTATTTATTTTATTTATGTTTTGGCCTAAACTGTATAGCCCTAGTCTGACCCCAAGTGCACGATCATCCTGCAGGAGGACACTCACTTGATTTGACAGGTTTGCCTAATTTTATTTTATTTTTTTTGAACTGATGACCTATCCCTGTGGTATCCACACTTGTGGGCCTCCAGCTGTTGCAATACAACTGCCTCTATGCCATTGGCTGCCCAGGCATGCTGGGAGTTGTAGTTTCACAACAGCTGGAGGTCCAGTGTTTGGAGACACCTGACCTATCCTATTGATGGAGAGTGTGTGAGAGAGAGGACATGCTGGGAGTTGTAGTTTTGCACCCTGGTTGGGGGAAAATGCTGCTGTATAGTGTTTTATCTGAATGGTAGAAGTTGTTCCTGAGTAGGGATCCCCAGGCTATGGATCTCAAGCGGTTGTAAAACTACAACCCCCATCATGCCCTGACAGCCTTCGGCTGTCAGGGCATGATGGGGGTTGTAGTTTTACAACAGCTTGAGATCCATTAGATACGTATTACTGCTCTAAAAACATTTCTTAAATCACATGGTCACCTAATGTTCACCAAGACTGGAAGCAATAAAGTTTATTCAACCCCCTCATGACTATAGGCCATGGCCATCACCATGGACACGGCTGATAGGAGCCCAATACTAACGGATAGGAGGAAAAGGTCAAACGTGCCCGAGTGCACAGTCCCCCCCCCTCACACTTCATATACACTGCCGAATGCATCCGCCGGGACACAAAATAGTCCCCTCGGTCCCGTCCCTATTACGGCCCCCCCACCGCTATAAACAATTATTACGCCGCCCCCGAAAATTCTCCCGAGGACATAGCAATCCCCCTCCCCGCCCCACCTTTCAGGGTCTCCGCGGTGTGTCGGTCACGGGGCCTGAGCGCTGGTCGCGGTGTGATGTTGAGAGAGGAGTCGCCGCCGCCACTGCAGCCTCACCAAGCTAACGAGGCCGAAAGACAGGAAGCGGAGGGATTTACACAGCTGGGGGCCTAATCCGGGGCTGCCCGCGGAGGTGCCTGAAAGAAATGACGTTGGACCAGCGGCCTCTCCAGATAGCTTTTACGTTGTGAAGAGGTATTTCCAGGGTCTGGTCAGCCCCCCTGTCCTTACAATAATAAGTATGGGGCTATAGTGTGAGAGGAAGCATCAGGCGGCACACGGTAAGCCTAAAGAGACAATGGACGGCAATAGGCAGGGCGGAGGACCGCACAGTAGGGGAGGAGCTTAATAACTAAGGAAGGGGCGGGACTTATGTAAATACTTATTCGTAAACCACGCCCTCTAGTTAAAGGGGAAGTGACATTTGTTTTTTGCGTTTTTTTTGTGTGTCTGGAACATGCACACCACGATTTGGCAATACAGTTCCCATATCAGTTTTTTGATGAAAAACGGATTCCTCAAAACCTGACTAAACTGTATCAAAACGTGTGTACAAATTTCAACCCGTATACAGTTAAAAACCGTATACGATTTGAAAAATGATGTCTGGTTGCATCCGTTTTTTAAGAAAAAAAACATATACCTTTTTTACTTTTCACTCCATTTTGAATAAAGTTTCACTTGTTTGATTGAAATTCCCAGAAAAAAAAACTGTGCAAAGTGAAAAACCGTATGGTGAAAACCGGATGGAACTGTACACACATACGGTTCTCATTGACTCCCATGTTTTAAAAAAACATACGGTTTAATACAGTTTTTCACCCGTACCAAAAAACGTGGTAGACTACGGTTTTGGGTACGGGTAAAAAAAAACTGGACAAAACCGTATAAGACTAAAAATGGACTAAACCGGATGATGCGTTTGACGTACGGTTTACAATGTTAAGTGAATGCATACGGTTTTCTATACGGTTACTTACGGTTTTTAACTTGAAACCGTTTACGGGAACTGTATAGCAAAAACGTGGTGTGCATGCAGCCTTAGTTTGCTGCTGCTCGGATTTCAAGCTATATTTTTAGTTTGGATATTAAGGCTGCGTTCACACTGCGGTTCCTGCATCCGAATTAGGGTTATTAAAATCGCCTAAATCCGTATGCACATACGGTTCTCAATACTATTTTAAAAAAACGTAAATGGTTTTGAAACAGTAGGTAAAACTGTGGTGGGACACTGTCTTTTGTTCGGACTGATCCACAACCGCGCAAAACCTTTTTCACTTTTTTTATTTTGGTCTATGAAAATGCGCTGCTATACAGTTTTATAATATAAAACCGTATATGGTAACCATAGTGTGAATGCACTGTTTTTTTTTGTTTTTTTTGTGCGGACTGGACCGCAACCGTGCCAAACTGTACAAAACCGGATTCACTTCTTTTTAGTACGGTTTCTTAATGCTGGTCTATAGATACGGCAACAAATACGGTTCTAAAGGTTTTTTGTCATGTAAAACCGTATACGGTCGCCATTTACATGAATTTTGGGATATGAGGTTGCAGGATGATATATACAGGTGTGGTGTCCCGGCACCGTATTTCATACTGTGCCTTAGTTATTAGTCCCCAAAGTTAGAGTCCCTAGGACTGTCGGGGTTCGCTTCCCTAATTAAACCCTAGTCACCCCTTAGTAATTTGATATTTATAAATATTATCTATATAAATATATGTATATGCTGTTACTCACTTGTTTTAGTGTTGCAGGACCTGCGGGTCATGTGACCTGGTTCACAGAACTCTATGGTTTTGCTAAAGGACCTTTGGTGGTTCTGGTGAGACGATCACCCACAATCCATTGTAACGGTGAGTGACAGCTGATATGGACCAATCCAAAACGGCCAGCCCCTGCCCATATAAGGGAGCTGCGCCATTTTCATGAGAGTGAGACGGAATTGCTCGGAGGAATCTACATTTGCAAAAGAATCTATAAAACTGACTCAGAGATTTTTAAGGAGGGGGTACCCTAAGAAATGTCTAAAAAGGGCACAAAATAGGGCGAAAAGAACAACTAGGACTGACCTCCTTGGAACTAAATTAAAAACAAAAAAAATAAACTGATAAGAAAGTCATCCGCTGCATAGGAACTTATGATAATAGAGCAGAACAGGTCATGAGTGTAATGAGGAGGTATTGGCCAATTCTAATGGCTGATGAGGACTTAAGGACGGTCCTAAATACCTATCCTAATGTGACTTATCGGAGAGGTGCAAATCTGAGGGACCTCTTAGTCCACAGTCACTTCAGCAGAACCAAAAAAGAAATGTGGCTACGAAATCCAAATGTGGGAATTTGCCCTTGTGGACAATGCTCCTTTTGCCCTTTTGTGACCCGCCGGAAAGAATTCATAAACCCCACAGATGTATCAACTATACGACTTTATTAACTGTAAGAGCTCAGGTATAGTGTACATTAGAGATGAGCAAACTTACAGTAAATTTGATTCATCACGAACTTCTCGGCTCGGCAGTTGATGACTTATCCTGTATAAATGAGTTCAGCTTTCAGGTGCTCCGGTGGGCTGGGAAAGGTGGATACAGTCCTAAGAAAGAGTCTCGTAGGACTGTATCCACCTTTTCCAGCCCACAGGAGCACCTGAAAGCTGAACTAATTTATGCAGAATAAGTCATCAACTGCCGAGCCGAGAAGTTCGTGACAAATCGAATTTACTGTAAGTTCGCTCATCTCTAGTGTACATCTGTGGATGCACCTGCCCTAAACTTTACGTGGGCAAAACGGTGCAGGAATTCCGGCGGCGCATATCTAAACATCTGAGTGGGATAAGACTGGGAGCCGATACTCCCCTCGCCCGCCATGTAAGGGAATTCCACAACAACGATCCAAAGTACTTGAAATTTTGGGGCCTTAGACAAATCCGATTGGGGCCTAGGGGAGGGAATCTCGACAACATCCTTCTCAAAGAAGAATCAAGATGGATCTGTCAGTCACTGCTGTGCTGTCTATATAGACTCTGTTATCTGGACTGTTACCGATACTGCATGTACAGAAAATCTTCAGTAAAGTTCCTGCAAGTTTTAAGTTCAGCACTGCTGTGGACAATCCATTTATTTTACACTCACCTATCGCTCTTGGGAAGGGTGGCGATAGGCCCAGCATCACTACAGAGTTTTAACCCTCACCCTGGCGTCACGAGTGACAAGGGTTAAATTAAGCCCTCATATACTACAGCAACACCCCAACTACCCTACACCCCCCCACCAAGTTACCACACAAGTTAGGCTGGGTTCACACCACGTTTTTGCAATACAGTTTCCATATCAGGTTTTTGATGAAAAACGGATTCCTCAAAACTGGACTAAACTGTATCAAAACGTGTATACAAATTTTAACCCGTATACGGTTGAAAACCGTATACAGTTTTAAAAAAAATAATGTCGGGTTGCATCCATTTTTAAGAAAAAAAAACTTACGTTTTGAACTTTTTACTTCATTATGAATAAAGTTTCACTTGGTTGATTGAAATTCCAAGAAAAAAAAAGTTTCGGTGTCAAAAACCTTATAGTGAAAACCGGATGAAACTATACGCACATACGGTTCTGTACAGTTCCCATTGACTCCCATGTTAAAAAAAAAAACGTATTCAGTTTCCATATGGTTTTTCACCTGGACCAAAAACTGTGGTAGGCTACGATTTTGGGTACGGGAAAAAAGGGACAAAACCGTACAAGATGCAAAATGGACACATTGGAGAGTCAGTGCATACGGTTTTCAATACGGCTTCATACGGTTTTCAAAACAGTTCCATCAGGTTTTCACATTGAAAACGTAAACATATTGCCAAAACGTGGTGTGAACCCAGCCTTAAAGGGGTTATCCAGGAAAAAAAGTTTTTTTTATATATCAACTGGCTCCAGAAAGTTAAACAGATTTGTAAATCACTTCTATTAAAATTTTTTAATCCTTTCAGTACTTATGAGCTTCTGAAGTTAAGGTTGTTGTTTTCTGTCTAAGTCCTCTCTCATGACACGTGTCTCGAGAACCGCCCAGTTTAGAAGAAAATCCCCATAGCAAACCTCTTCTAAACTGGGCGGTTCCCCAGACACGTGTCATCAGACAGCACTTAGACAGAAAAGAACAACCTTAACTTCAGAAGCTCATAAGTACTGAAAGGATTAAGATTTTTTAATAGAAGTCATTTACAAATCTGTTTAACTTTCTGGAGCCAGTTGAAATACAAAAAAAAGTTTTTTCCTGGATAATCCCTTTAAGCATGTCTGCCAATGGATGGCTCCCTCGTTGCTTGGTAGCAGCTCATGCTTCGAGGTGTATCTAGAGGATAGGGGATAGATGTGAACACAATGACCCTGATTTACTATTGTGTTCCTGATTGGATATTGGGTTGTGTACCAAAATTGTGCTAAAGAAAATAAAGTACAACCCCACTTCCTGGGGGATCGTGGGGGTCCTGCTGCGATTTCTGCTGCGGCACCCCAGTCATCCAGTGTATGGAGCGAACCTAGCTCCGTGCCGGATGCCTGGCGATACGGCGCCGAAGGCTTGTGACGTCAAAGCCACACCCTACTCATGACATCGAGGCGGAGGAGGGTCCCCTTACCTGCCGCCGATCGCCGATCCACTGATGTAGCCATAGGCATAGCATTATATAGTAAATGCAATCCAATGATTGCATATAAAAGTTTAAAAATAAAAAATGTTTGTAAAATGATATAAAACCCCTCTAATAGAAAACCAAATCATCCTTATTTTCCCATTTAAAAAAAATAAAATAAAAATTAACATATTTAGTATAAGCGCGTGCGTAATTGTCCGAACTATGAAAATTATATGTTTATGATCCTGAACGGTAAATGATGTAAAAGGAAAAAATATCAAACACCAAAAATACAGATTTTTTATTACATCATATATCAGAATTTTTATTTTTTTTTTAAATAAAAAGTGAAAAAAAAAATTCCCATCAGAACAAAAATGGTAGATAAAAACTACAGATGACGGCACAAAAAATAAGCCCTAATATAGTCCTGTATACAGAAAAATAAAAAAAGTTATAGGGGTCAGAAGACAACACTTTTATGCAATCCAATTTTGTCCAAAAAGTTAGCTTTTTTTTTTTTTTTAAGTAGTACAATAATAATAAATAAAAAAAACTATATAAATTGGGTATCGTTTCCATCGCATTGACCTACAGAAAAAATTATTTAACAATTTTTACCATAAAGCGCACTGCGTAAAAACCAAACCCCTGTAAAGTTGCAAAATTGCAGTTTTCTTATAAATTTCACACATAATATTTTTTTTTATTTCACTGTACATTTTATGGCAAAATTAAAGATCTTATAACAAAGTACAATTGGTCACGTAAAAAAAACAAGTCCTCATATTGGCCTGTAGGTAGAAAAATAAAATACTTATGGATTTTAAAAAGGGAGGAGGAAAAAACGAAAAAGCAAAGATTGTCTATGTCCTTAAAGGGGAACTCCTGTGCTCCAGTGTTTCTGAACATTTTGTTCAGAACGCTCGGAGCCAGAGGCCGTGACCATGAATAAAAGGGGCGTGGCCATGACATTATGACCACTGTAGCAGGAACCTGGCGTTTGTTTAGAATGCTGGGTGCTGCAGGAGATCCTGGGGGGCCCCAGCAGCGGGACCCCAGCAATTAGACATCTTATCCCCTATCCTTTGGATAGGGGATAAGATGTTTAGCAGCGGAGTACCCCTTTAAGGCCAAAATGGGCTGTGTCTTTAACTTTCGTTTTTCCTCCTCACCTTTTAAAAAGCATGACCCTTTCAATTTTGCACCTACAGCTTTTTATTTTTTTACTACTTTGAAATGACATTTGAACTCTGGACAGTTCCTGACAAGGACAAAGGTGTCAGCAGAGAGCATTGTGGTCAGTCAGAAAATAACAACTCAACCTCCTCTGTAGTATAAGCAGCTGATAAGTACTGGAAGCATTAAGATTTTTTTAATAGAAGTAATTTACAAATCTGTTTAACTTTCTGAAGCCGGTTAATATGAAAAAAAAAAGAATAATAATAGTTTTCCACCGGAGAACCCCTTTAAGGGGTTAAGATAGGTCTTGCATTTTGGATGGATTAACCCCTCAACAATATAGGGTGTAAATGTACGCCCTGGTCACGTTCCGGGTTGCTACTGCCATACATTGTCATGATTGCCTATGTCCAGCATTAACCCTTCAGTTGCCACGATCAAAGACTTAAAGGGGTATTCCAGGCCAAAACTTTGTTTTATATATATATCAACTGGCTCTGGAAAGTTAAACAGATTTGTGAATTACTTCTATTAAAAAATCTTAATCCTTCCAATAGTTATTAGCTTCTGAAGTTGAGTTGTTGTTTTCTGTCTAACTGCTTTCTGATGACTCACGTCCCGGGAGCTGTGCAGCTCCTATGGGGATATTTTCCCATCATGCACAGCTCCCGGGACGTGACATCATCATTGAGCAGTTAGACAGAAATCTTCAGAAGCTAATAACTATTGGAAGGATTAAGATTTTTTAATAGAAGTAATTTACAAATCTGTTTAACTTTCTGAAGCTGATTAATATGAAAAAAAAATAATAATAATAATAATTGTTTTCCACCGGAGAACCCCTTTAAGGGGTTAAGATAGGTCTTGCATTTTGGATGGATTAACCCCTCAACAATATGGGGTGTAAATGTACGCCCTGGTCACGTTCAGGGTTGCTACTGCCATACATTGTCATGATTGCAATGTCCAGCATTAACCCTTCAGTTGCCACGATCAAAGACTTAACATGTTCAGTATTTTGGGGGAATCTTGTCTGAAATGCATTGCTGTCTATTTCCGACTTGTTCTGCCAACTCCCTCTACAGATGGAATCTCCACCTGGATTATCTCCCGGCAGAGATTCCATTGTGTGAATTAGCCCTAAAAGTTTAAAGGGGTACTGCAGCCAAAATTAACTTATCCCCTATCCACTGGATAGGGGATAAGTAGCTGACCGCGAGGGGTTCGACCGCTGGGTCGCAGATCTCCCGAATAGGATTTAGCTGTGAGTGAGGAGTGCATGCGGTAGATGGCACACGCTCCATCGATTTCTATGGGATCAGACGAGGACAGTTTTAGGAATACTGATTTTCAAACGAAAAATTATAATTTCTAAAAATTTGTAAAAATAAAACAAAACCTAAATACATTTTGTATCATTGTAATCATATGGACCTACATAAAAAAGATAATGCCCAAATTTACTAAGCTAAAACCAGCTAGTTTTTGTTGGGTTATTTTGGCGCATAGTGTCTGCGACAGTGTATACCAGGAAAATCCGACAAACCCGACATTGCTTTGTAAAAAAAAGGCGAAAATGGGTGTGGTCTGTCACAAAGGGGCGTGGCTGGTCTGCATGGGGTGTGGTTTCAAAACCCGACCTATTTATTATTGAACACTCTTAGGGGGAGATTTATCAAAACCTGTGCAAAGGAAAAGTTGCCCAGTTGCCCATAGCAACCAATCAGATCACTTCTTTCGTTTTGCAGAGGCCTTGTTAAAAATGAAAGAAGCGAGCTGATTGGTTGCCATGGGCAACTGGACAACTTTTCCTTTGCACAGGTTTTGATAAATCTCCCCCTAAAATAAAATAAATAAGGCCCAGTTTCATTTTAACCAAAAAGTGCCCTGTGTAGAACCAAAAGATTTTTTATTTAAATTTTCACCCCACAAATAATTGTCTTTTTTATTATCATACAAAAATGTATATTTTTTTCTTTTATTTAATTTATATTGCACAGTATTTCAAGGTGGAATTCGGTATCGGCATTGTGTCACACTGTTTTTCTGTTTGTTTGTCTGTTTATTTGTTTTTCTATACAGTGGTCCCTCAACATACGATGGTAATCCGTTCCAAATGGACCATCGTTTGTTGAAACCATCGTATGTCGAGGGATCCGTGCAATGTAAAGTATAGGACAGTGGTCTACAACCTGCGGACCTCCAGATGTTGCAAAACTATAACACCCAGCATGCCCGGACAGCTGTTGGCTGTCCGGGCATGCTGGGTGTTGTAGTTTCGCAACATCTGGAGGTCCGCAGGTTGAAGACCACTGGTATAGGAAGTTTTACTCATCTGTCCCCGCCGCTCCGGACCGTCACCGCTGCCCAGGATGTCGCCTTCCATCGCTGTCGCCGCGTCCCCGGGGTGTCCCCGACGCTCCGGCAAGGCCTCTGCTTCCCCGGCATCCGCGCTCTCCGTCCCCGCCATCACGTCGCTACGCACGCTGCTCCTATTGGATGACGGGACGGCGTGCGCAGTGACGTGATGACGTCGATGGAGAGCGCTGACGATGCAGGGAAGCCCAAAGAGGACGCGCCGAAGCCCAGAGGACAGGTAAGTGATCATCAGCGGACCACACGGGGCACCGTAAACGGCTATCCGGTGGCAGCTGAAGCAGTCTGTGCCGCCGGATAGCCGTTTATGCGATGACCCCAACATACAAAAGCATCGTATGTTGATGCTGCCTCTGAGAGGCCATCGTATGTTGAAATTATCGTATGTCGGGGCCATCGTAGGTCGGGGGGTCGCTGTAATTAATATAGGGGGAGATTTATCAAAACCTGTTCACAGAAAAATTTGCTTAGTTGCCCATAGCAACCAATCAGATCGCTTCTTTCATTTTTCAGAGGCCTTTTCAAAAATGAAAGAAGAAATCTGACTGGTTGCTATAACTCAGCAACTTCCTCTGGGCAGGTTTTGATAAATCTCCCCCATAATTCCTAATAGACCAGACTTTGATGATATAATTGGTGAAAACATTTTTCTTTTATTTTACGTTGCCCCCTTCCATAGACTTGCATTGAGAGGGCATGGCCGTGACGTCACGAGCGGGGAGTGACCGTGATGTCACGATCGGGATGTGACCATGGCGTCACGAGCCTCTATCCCGCATCGCCAGGGATCCGGCACAGAGAGAAGTTCGCTCCGTGCACCGGATGTCTGGGGTGCCGCAGCCGAGATCGTGGAGTACCCCTTTAAGTGCCGCAATGACTGTGTCCCTATAAAATCGGGGACCTAACCGGTTTGTCTGCCCGCCAGATGTCTTCTCACCTGCTCTGTATGGGTCCTCACCCAGATCTGCTGATAGAGCCAGCTGAGCCAGACTCATCAGCGGATCACAGATAACACTGTGTAATGCTATGCAATAGCATAACATTATTCAGTGTTAGCAATATTACATGTTACAAGTCCCCTATGGAATCTGTCATGAGTATCACCCGCACTGATGAAAATGATACTTACCACGGTCCCACTTGCCTGTTATCCTTCTCGTTCAGGTGGCAGGCTTGGTGCATGGGCAGCGCTCCAGGAGCACGCTGATGTCACCCGTTCCCCAAACCGGGCCAAATGAGGAAGCAGCAGGGGTGACATCAGCATGCTCCTGGAGCGCCGCCTGTGCACCAAGCCTGCCGCCCGAATAAGAATTAAAGGAGGAATAGAAAGTGATCAAAAAGACATATATGCGCAAATTTTGTACCGATAAAAACTAAAGATCATGGCTCAGAAAGACCTCATACAGCTGCTTATACGGAAAAATAAAAAAGTTAATAGGGTCAGCAATTAAAAACATACTTATTTAAAAGGTTCTACTTTTTTTTTTTTACGTGGGAAAAATATAATAGGTTATATGTAAAATATAAAAATTATATAAAAAAAAACAGTCCTCAAAGGTACATAGGAAATTAGAAAGATTAGATCCAGTGAATATATCAATAAAAATGTAATTTATTAAATAGTTGTTAGCATAGGGGACTGGGATCTAGTGCAGGGCCCTGACTCCAGTAAAACAAAATGCATAACAATTACAATAAGAGGATGATATAATATAGTATAATAAAATAGTGACAATAGCAATAAGAGCAGAGTAAAAAATTGGAACCACTAAAATGTAAAAAGTTCCCCAAAAATTGTACCCCCATATTAGAGACATATTGTAATGATTAAAGTATAATTCATATGCTTTACTTTCCTCTATAACAGGCCCCCTCTTCCTCTCCCTATCTCCCCAGTCCCCCGATTTACAGGTGACGTCTTCTCTAACCGGAGTTGTTTTCTTTTCTTCTCTATCTGGCCTAGACCGCCATTAAGATTTCTCCCATACAAGACTTCTCCACAGAACCAGCTGAACAAACATTGTAGGCTCCTTTCAGAAATACAATACCCACCTATTTACAAACTCCCCATGTTTATTGTCACACACAGTAATAGTACTCGCGTTGTGTTCCAATAAAGTTGTTAGGCCCCCTCTGTGCCCCCAAATATAGTTGTAGGCCCCCAAACTGCCCCCATTTATAGTTGTAGGCCACCATACCAGGGCTGTAGAGTCGGTAGATAAATCCAAGAAGCTGTTCCACCAAGTTGTTCTAAGCTCTTCTAGCAGAGAGAGGTAGTTGGGCAGAAGCTGCTGCCTTCTCCTTTTTGTGTGCTGATCTGCTGCTGAAGATAGGGCAGTAGGAGGATTCAGGAAGGGGCATTTATTATAAAACATGATTTCCCTAGTAGAATCCCATAGTCATGTTTAAAGTTTAAGCTAACAATCGTAGTTTAACAGTTTTTTAATAGCCTTAGCTGAATGGCAGCAGTTTTTCCAATGGTTTACAGCTTCAGTCTTGAACTATTGACCCTCCATTCCCTTCACTTATACAAGTGTCTCTAGTCCTTCAAAAAACATATTTCCTTAATCCCTTATCAGTGAGAGGCTTGGTTACCCATGGGTTCCCTGTAACAGCAGAACACAACACTAAGGAAAGTATAAGTTTTGCCGCTCCTAATTGTGCGTTGTGTGCCATATAGTAAAGCACATGTGTCAGGATCCGGATAGGTATGCAGTGAGGATACTGGTGGTGGATCCTCTGTGTCAGTGGGGTGATGACGTGGGCCGTACCAGGGGAATAGAGTCTAAGGGGTTACTGGTTTTCACCAGAGCCCGCCGTAAAGCGGGATGGACTTGCAGCGGCAGGTAACCCCAGGTCGTTCCACCCGATAGCGACTCAACCCCAGCTGACAGCTGAGACAGACGCGGTACAAAGGGACAAGGCAAGAGCAAGGTCGGACGTAGCAGAAGGTCAGGGCAGGCAGCAAGAGTCGTAGTCAGGGGCAACAGCAGAAGGTCTGGAAACACAGGCTTGGGAACACACTAAACGCTTTCACAGGGCACAAGGCAACAGGTGCAGGTACTGATTGGGCCAGGCGCCAATCAATGGCGCACTGGCCCTTTAAATCTCAGAGAGCCGGGGCGCGCGCGCGCCCTAGGAAGCAGGGCCGTGCGCGCCGGGACTGAGCAGACAGAGGACGGGGCAGGTGAGGAGATTGGGATGCGAGCAGCGGGCGGATCGCATCCCCGCCGGTGACACTAGTGCAGCGCTGCACGGAGACGAACGCCGCGAGCGCTCCGGGGAAGAGCAGGGACCCAGAGCGCTCGGCGTAACAACATGAAAAGCATGCTTCTTCATGGTCACTTAACGTGTTCGTTTTGCGGTTACGTGAGGCACTGCATGCATTGATCTTTATTAATAGAAGTCATTAATTATAACTTTTTGTGAATTGAGACATTTAACCCCTTAAGGACTCAGCCCATTTTGGCCTTAAGGACTCAGACAATTTAATTTTTACGTTTTCATTTTTTCCTCCTCGCCTTCTAAAAATCATAACTCTTTTATATTTTCATCCACAGACTAGTATGAGGGCTTGTTTTTTGCGCGACCAGTTGTCCTTTGTAATGACATAACTCATTATATCATAAAATGTATGGCGCAACCAAAAAACACTCGTTTTGTGGGGAACTTAAAAAGAAAAACGCAATTTTGCTAATTTTGGAAGGTTTCGTACAATTTACGGTAAAAATTACATGTGTTCTTTATTCTGAGGGTCAATATGATTAAAATGATACCCATTATTATATACTTTTCTATTATTGTTGTGCTTTAAAAAATCACAAACTTTTTAACCAAATTAGTACGTTTATAATCCCTTTATTTTGATGACCTCTAACTTTTTTATTTTTCCGTATAAGCGGCAGTATGAGGGCTCATTTTTTGCGCCATGATCTGTACTTTTTTTTGATACCACATTTGCATATAAAAAACTTTAATAAATTTTTTATAATTTTTTTTATAAAATGTATTAAAAAAGTAGCAATTTTGGACTTTTTTTTTTTTACGTTCACGCTGTTCACCGTACAGGATCCTTAATATTTTATTTTAATAGTTCAGACATTTACGCATGCGGCGATACCAAATATGTCTATAAAATTTATTTTTTACGCTTTTTGGGGGTAAAATAGGAAAAAACGGACGTTTTACTTTTTTATTGGGGGAGGGGATTTTTCACTCTTTTTATTTACTTTTACTTTGACATTTTTTTACACTTGAATAGTCTCCATAGGGGACTATTCATAGCAATACCATGATTGCTAATACTGATCTGTTCTATGTATAGGACATAGAACAGATCAGTGTTATCGGTCATCTTCTGTTCTGGTCTGCTCGATCACAGACCAGAGCAGGAGACGCCGGGAGCCGCACGGAGGAAGGAGAGGGGACCTCTGTGCTGCGTTCTGAATGATCGGATCCCCGCAGAAGTGCTGCGGGCGATCCGATCATTCATTGAAATCGCGCACTGCCGCAGATGCTGGGATCTGTATTGATCCCGGCACCTGAGGGGTTAATGGCGGACGCCCACGAGATTGCGGGCGTCGGCCATTGCCGGCGGGTCCCTGGCTGCGATTAGCAGCTGGGATCAGCCGCGCATGACACGGGCATCGCTCCGATGCCCGCGATTATGCACAGGACATAAATGTACGTCCTGGTGCGTTAAGTACCACCGCACCAGGACGTACATTTACGTCCTGCGTCCTTAAGGGGTTAAACTACCTTTTTTTTTAATTCCAATCTAAATTTAGTAGGAGTCAGAGTCGGTGCATTGTTTGCCGACTCCGACTCCAGGTACCCAAATTTTTGTCCGACTCCTCGACTCCGACTCCAAAGCCCTGCACCATACTGTCCCGCTTTGGTGCTCCACTGCTCCTCTGGTCTGGGGGCCTATTGTTATGGCTCATAGCAGTAGGTCCCCGGTCTGCAGGGGCAGTGGAGCAACAAAGCTGATGGTAGTTACTGCCCACAGCAGCCCAGTGCCCGCCCTTCCCCCTTTTCTGTCCTCCTGCTCTGCTCCTCGGTGCAGTGACGTCAGCCTACCATTTCTTTCAAAGTGGTCCAGACCAGTAACCAGTGGCTGTGGCTGCCATTACCCCCTGGAGAACTGCTAAGTACCCCTGGGGGTACTTGTACCCCAGTTTTAGAACCACAGATCTAAACCAGGCTAGGTATAATGTTCTTCAGAGTTCCACTGTTAATGATATCATTCACATCAGGGTAAAACAAAAACTGTGGAGCATGGCACCGATCACCAGTCCCCGGGTCTTTGCGTGCTGCTGTCTTGGTTCGCGACTCCAGCCTCCTGGCCGGCCAAGTATGCAATGTGAGCTGGCAGTGTAAGGAGCTTCTCAATGTGACCGCGCATCTGTAGCGCAAGTGGTTGAATGAAGGACAGTCGTGCGCCTGCAGCGCGAGACGTTACACAGCGGGGTCGCACGTGTATGTTGAGTGTCCGGCTTCTATGAGGTCAGCATGGATAGCGGGCATGCGCCTCCTGGTCCTGGCGCAAGTATTCTGCAGGAGTGAGTGTGCTCTTATTTAGATGGATGGAAAAATGTTATGTCTGTTTCTTAGAAGGCGAGGAGGCAAAAAATTAAAAAGCAAAATAAAACTGGCTGTGTCCTAAAAGGGTTAAGGACGTATCCAGGATAAGAAAACCAGAGCGTTTTTTTTTTTGTTTAAAAAAACTAAACAAAAAAAAGAACAGCGTCATTCCTGTCCTCAGGTTGTATGTGGTATTGCAGCTCAGTTCAATTAAAGTAAATGGATCCAAGTTGTAATACCACACACAACCTGAGGAAAGGTGTGGTGCTGTTTTGGGAAGAAATTAGCACTGTATTTCTTTTACTGGTTAACCCCTATAATTTTTTGCTGAGTTGGCATTTTTTTTTTACTTACTGTGAGGTTTTCTGAGCTGCTTTGTTGGTGCACATTCAAGTAAAATCTGGCATAAACACATGAAAAAAATATGGGAAAATTCAGAGCACACTTAAAAAGCAAAAAAAAACATACAAAAGTGTTCCCCATAGTTGGTGAGAGTGCCACATGTGAAGGAGGAGGAGCGCTGGACTTTAGGAGGAGGCGCCAGAAAACGTTGCATGTGTAGCACAAAGAACAAGTGGGACCCTTAAAGGGGTACTCCAGTGGGAAAAAAATGTTTTAAAATCTACTGGTGCCAGAAGGTTATACAAATTTGTAAATTACTTCTATTTAAAAATCTTAACCCTTCCAGTACTTATCAGCTGCTGTATGCTCCAGAGGAAGTTGCGTAGTTCTTTTCAGTCTGACCACAGTGCTCTCTGCTGACACCTCTGTCCATGTCAGGAACTCTCCAGAGCAGGACAGGTTTTCTATGGGGATTTACTTCTACTCTGGACAATTTCTGACTTGGACAGAGGTGTCAGCAGAGAGCACAGTTTTCAGACTGGAAAGAACGACGCAATTTTCTCTGGAGCATACAGCAGCTAATAAGTACTGGAAGGATTAAGATTTTTATGTAGAAGTAATTTACAAATCTGTTAAACTTTCTGGCAGCAGTTGATTTGAAAACATTTGTTTGCCACTTGTTTTCCACCGGGGTTCCCCTTTAAGTTACTCATTCACATGAAATAGTTGAAAGTATTAGAGCAGTGTTTCCCAACCAGGGTGCCTCCAGCTGTTGCCAAAGGCTGACCGGACATGCTAGGAGTTGTAGTTTTGAAACAGCTGGAGGCACCCTGGTTGGGAAACACTGTATTATAGTCAGGGGACACAATATGTGGAAGTATTTTAGTCAGAGGACACAGTATGTGGAAGTATTATTGTAAAGTCCATAATTGTGTTTTTGCATTTGTCTGTTTTAGGCCCTGTTCAGACTTTGTTTTTATGTTTGAACTGTTTTCTGTGCTATTCTCTCTGGCTAGGGAATAGTTAATGCTATTAGCCAATGGGAACTCGGGTGGCGCTATGTAAACCTGAGCTTTGCTGAACTCTGTGCTGGTTATTAATTTTACCTTTGCTATGTCTGTTTGTGTGAGTTTTAACTATGATGGATTAATGTTTATTCTATTGATTTAAGTCTGCTTGGTTTCAAGTACATCTGTCGGCTTTCAGTATGTACATTCTGCTTTAGTACCTTGTTATATCTTAGTTTGTGTTCACACTGTGAGTTTTGCTTGTACCCGTGCTCTGTATTTAGTATTCCTGTTTAGAGTCATGACCCTTATTCTTCCATGTTGTGGAGTTTGGTTTTGTGGAGTCTGTTCAGACTTATCCGGTTCTCAGTCTAGTGTTCTGTGTATTATATTTCTGTTTCCTTCTAGGCCAGAATCTTGATCACACGGTGGAGTTTGCACGCTGGCTAGTAGTCTATTTGGTTTGGTATTGATGTCCCTCCATGTTTGGAGTCGGGAGTCTAGTTGTTCTTTGTTCAGTGTCATGTGTCAAATGTGTTCTATGTTTCCTGACCTGTTTGGTGTTTTACATTCAGCTCATCTGTTCATCCCCTGCATCTCCTGGTTTCTGCTGTATACTTGTTCCATATCTAGTCTTGTTCATTTATTCATATCTGCCGCTTATCTTCAGGTTTCTGAACTGAATGTTAGTATGCTATATCCTGCCTGGTTTATTTGGTTTTTTTCCTGTCATATTTCTGACCTGTCCCCGACTATGTACAGTATTATTTGTGTACCTTTACGCCCATTGCACTTTAGTTAAGGAAGGGACTCCAAGTTGTCGATCCACCGTCTAGGGCGGATGGGCAAGTAGGCAGGGAGAGTGTTTCTAGGGACAGTTTAGGGCTCACTCACCCTGTCCACCCCTGGTCATGACAATTATAGTCAGAGGACATAGTATATGGAATTATAATAGTCATAGGACACAGTATGTAGAAGTATTGTAGTCAGAGGACACAATTTGTGGAAGTAATATACACTGCTCAAAAAAAATAAAGGGAACACAATGTAACGCCAAGTCAATGACACTTCTGTGAAATCCCACTGTCCACTCAGGAAGCAACACTGATTGACAATCAATTTCACATGGAACAGACAACAGGTGGAAATTATAGGCAATTAGTAAGACACCCCCAATAAAGGAGTGGTTTTGCAGGTGGTGACCACAGACCACTTCTCAGTTCCTATGCTTCCTGGCTGATGTTTTGGTCACTTTCGAATGCTCATCAGGATCATGCCCAGGCGTTGTAGGAAGGTCATACGGGCACGTGGAGGCCACACACACTACTGAGCCTCATTGTGACTTGTATTAAGGACATTACATAAAGTTGGATCAGCCTGTAGTGGGGTTTTCCTCTGTGATTTTGAGTGTGACTCCATATCCAGACCTCCATGGGTTGATACATTTGATTTCTATTGATAATTTTTGTGTGATTTTGTTGTCAGCGCATTCAACTATGTAAAGACGAAAGTATTTCATACGATTAGTTCATTCAGATCTAGGATGTGTTATCTTAGTGTTCCCTTATTTTTTTTAAACAGTGTAGTCAGAGGACACAGTATATGAAAGTATTACAGTAAGAGGACAAAGAACTGTATATGGACATGTTATAGTCAGGACACAATATGTTGAAGTATTATAGTCAAAGGACACGATATATGTGTAAGTATTATAGTCAGAGGACATGGATAGTGGAAGTATTATAGTCAGAGGACACAGTATATGGAAGTAATATAATCAGAGGACAGAGTATGTGGAAGCATTCTAGACAGAGGACACGGTATGTGGAAGTATTGTAGTCAGAGGACAAGGTATATAGGATTATATTTAGGGGTGTAGTGTGTAGTAGTATTAAATTAAGGGGATGTAGTGTGTGGTAGTATTATATTAAGGGGATGTAGTGCGTGGTAGTATTATGTTAAGGGTATGTAGTGTGTGGAAGTATTATATTAAGGGTATGTAGTGCGTGGTAGTATTATATTAAGGGGATGTAGTGTGTGGTAGTATTAAGGGTATGTAGTGCTTGGTAGTATTATATTAAGGAGATGTAGTGTGTGGTAATATTATTTTGAGAGGATGTAGTGTGTGGTAGTATTTTATTAAGGGGTGTAGTGTGTAGTAGTATTATATTAAGGGGATGTAGTGTGTGGTATTATTATATTAAGGGGATGTAGTGTGTGGTAGTATTTATATTAAGGGGATGTAGTGTGTGGTAGTTTTATATTAAGGGGATGTAGTGTGTGGTAGTATTATATTAAGGGGATGTAGTGTGTGGTAGTATTTATATTAAGGGGATGTAGTGTGTGGTAGTTTTATATTAAGGGGATGTAGTGTGTGGTAGTTTTATATTAAGGGGATGTAGTGTGTGGTAGTATTATATTAAGGGGATGTAGTGTGTAGTAGTGTTATATTAAGGGGATGTAGTGTGTGGTAGTTTTATATTAAGGGCATGTAGTGTGTGGTAGTATTATATTAAGGCGATGTAGTGTGTGGTAGTTTTATATTAAGGGGATGTAGTGTGTGGTAATATTTTATTAAGGTGATGTAGTGTGTGGTAGTATTATATTGAGGCGATGTAGTGTGTGGTAGTATTATATTAAGGTGATGTAGTGTGTGGTAGTATTATATTAAGGGGATGTAGTGTGTGGTAGTATTATATTAAGGGGATGTAGTGTGTGGTATTATATTAAGGGGATGTAGTGTGTGGTATTATATTAAGGGGATGTAGTGCGTAGTATTAAATTAAGGGGATGTAGTGGGTGGTAGTATTATATTAAGGGTATGTAGTGCGTGGTAGTATTATATTAAGGGGATGTAGTGTGTGGTAGTATTAAGGGTATGTAGTGCTTGGTAGTATTATATTAAGGGGATGTAGTGTGTGGTAATATTATTTTGAGAGGATGTAGTGTGTGGTAGTATTTTATTAAGGGGATGTAGTGTGTGGTAGTATTATATTAAGGGGATGTAGTGTGTGGTAGTATTATATTAAGGGGATGTAGTGTGTGGTAGTTTTATATTAAGGGGATGTAGTGTGTGGTAATATTTTATTAAGGTGATGTAGTGTGTGGTAGTATTGAGGCGATGTAGTGTGTGGTAGTATTATATTAAGGTGATGTAGTGTGTGGTAGTATTATATTAAGGGGATGTAGTGGGTGGTAGTATTATATTAAGGGTATGTAGTGCGTGGTAGTATTATATTAAGGGGATGTAGTGTGTGGTAGTATTAAGGGTATGTAGTGCTTGGTAGTATTATATTAAGGGGATGTAGTGTGTGGTAATATTATTTTGAGAGGATGTAGTGTGTGGTAGTATTTTATTAAGGGGATGTAGTGTGTGGTAGTATTATATTAAGGGGATGTAGTGTGTGG